>NC_080064.1:164684495-164846255 GCF_949987535.1 Balaenoptera acutorostrata
TACCTGACCAAATGATTCTCCAAAACTTTGTGGTGACGCCTGGACCTTCAGTTTTCTGCATTTTTACCACTTATCTCTCCCTCACAGATATTCCAGCAAAGCCTGCAGAGTGTCCTGCAGCAGAGGCAAGTCTTCATGTGTATGTAACACTGTCTTCATATGTAACACTGTATCATCACTAGTAGGCCTATTTTACTGATGTGGGGAAGAAAAACAAGGACAGATCTCAGGTTACCATCCCATGATATATTAGGATGCCGTGCAGGTAGCCTTGCAGGAGTACTTGAAAGGTCCACTGTTTTCCCTCCCATATGAAGACAGATTGATTTTATCGGAAACCTGTACTTGTCAGAGTCCTTTCCATGAATCTCCTTGAAGATGAAGTACTTTTTCAGGAACATTTATATTAATGACACATATTTATATAAAATAACCTAAAGAAAGTTTAGCATCATTTCTTATTTGATAATGTTTCCCATGTAACTTAACCTATCGAGTAAGCCTAATTAGTTTAATATCTCTCTTTTATAAGGAGAGAAAACACATCTTTTGAGATGTTCCAGGGGCCCTCTGGAAAACCCCAAAGTTAGTTCAAAGTCAACAAGACTTCATTTAGAATTTGATTTTGGGGATTTTTAAAATTTTGTCCAAAATTTATAGCTGATTCACTTTGTTATAAAGCAGAAACTAATACACCATTGTAAAGCAATTATACTCCAATAAAGATGTTAAGAAAAAAAAGGAAAAAAAAATCAAAAGTTTAAAACACTTGATTAATTAGGGTTATAGGTCACTGTGAAACAATACTTAGTTATCCATTTAACCAAAGTGACAACTAAAGACTTCAAAGGCAAATGCAGAGTTATATAGTTATAAAAAAAAAACCTTAGCTCTTTTAATAGAGAAGATTCAGTTTTCTCAAGACCTGATAAAGATGATATTAAGCACAGGAAATTATTTTTATAAAACACAGAATCTTTGTTTTCTAGGCAGATTACTTAAAAGGTAAAGAAAAATCTTACATAATCTTATCAAGAACAGACCAATAGTCCAAAAACCCTTTTTCCTTTTAGCAGATGAAAGAAAACTGAGTTTCAGTTTTATATAAGTTTGATATTAAAGCTCATTTTTTTTCTTTAAGCCAATTAAATAGGGCTCTTTTATAAAGTAACTTTGGTGATACTTTACACAGGTAGAAGCACATCACATATACATAACATATATACACATACATACCTAAACAGACGGACCCAAACAGAGACCCCATAGCTTTCATTCCAAAACTTTAGCCATGAATTAGGTTCTCATTCACATGGCTAAAGCTTTTTACCAATATTTGTGAGGAAGACTTTTAAGATTTACATTTGCCCTTGATGAATACTGTCAAGGAGACTGTGGAGCTTCTATAACAGCTTGCATTTTAAAAAGCCTCTTCCTCCCCCTTTTTTTCTTCAGTCTTTGTGGGCAGTGAGTGACTTAGTTATCTCTTGGGGTGTTTACATTTCCGAGACATGACAAGATTTACAATTTCAAGGGACAGAGGAAGAATGCAAGTTTGCTCCTAGGAGTTTTGGGTGGATATTTACCTACTCTCAGAAGTCTAGGGTAACAGCTATTTAAAATTTTCCTTTGTGTTAGGGGTTGGATGACATGGGGCACTCTGTTTCATTGTCAATTACCCGAATATCCTCCCCTTCATTATCCTCACTTTCCCAGGGTTTCTACCTCTAGTGTCCTAACCAGGCTTTGTCACAAGTGCTCGGATCTCAATCTGCAGCAGCTTGTGCCCTCCTAGCTTTGCAAAATGGCATACTAAGGTCTCCAGTTTTCTATTCTGTTCTCCCACCTGATCTGCCAGCCCCAAAGCTAGCAAAGTAGTGGACAACTGCAAGTTTGTTTTTTTTTTCTAATTTCTGCTCTTCTTCCAACTCTCCAACCTGAGCTTTAGCCTGAAGTCGGGCATTGGTGGCCACTGACCTGCCCACGGTAAAGGCCATTTACTGGGGCAGCCATTCATTTCTCTTCTTTGCCACAGTGTGCTATGCATAGTTTTCCAAACAAACGCATTAAAGCAGTGGCATTCTGGGGGCTGCCCATACTCGTGCAGTGGTCCACAATCATCTCACATCTAGGCCACCTCTCCCCACATAGAAGTTTCTGGCCAACGTGGGATTTCCCTCGTAGATGCCTCTTTCCTAAAGCCCATTTCTTTAGCATCCTGGCTGGCTCACCAACTGTTGCTTTGTAAATTAGTCTTTGTATACAGAGGGCAAGGAGAGACGAAAGAAAGAGGCATATCGCTCCAGATTGGTAGGTGGCAGGTTTAATAAGCAAAAGAACTTATTTATAAGGCTTGTCTTAGGTGGCTGTAAAATGAATAGATCTCTGCACACACCCACCAGAATCTTAAAGTTTATATAGAGGCCTTAATGGAGTTCAGTCTCATATTCAGTCCAGATGGTCTCAACAACACCTTACTCTCTCAAGGGTGCATCCTTGGAACAGCTGCCACTGTGGGAACAGTAGGCCTAGTATATCTTCCAAGGACAGGGGAAGGGGTAAGGAGCCTCCAATTGCCCCGGTCCAGCTTGGGGGTCAACTGGTGGTGATGTCCTCTTGATGACCTCCTCCAATACCTTGTCCACATGTATGTGATGTGTGTGTGTGTGTCCAGGGGTTTACCTCTGTGCGTCCACACTCAGTAGTCCTGGTTGAGTCAGGGCCAAATGACCTTGGGCAAGTTACTATGACTTCTCTGAGCTTCAGTTTCCTGCTCTGTAAAATGAGGATCATAAAAGCACCTACTTCAGAGCTTGTTGCAAGGAATACATGAGATAAGACAGTAAACAATTAACATAGTGGTTAGGGCTGAATAAACATTAGCTGTTATTATTATTATCAACCAACATATATGCATATAGTCGGCTTTATTGGGAGAAAGGAGAAAAGCATGTGCTATTTATTACCCAGTATTAAATCTGTCTGTTTTAGTACTTTGATCTGACTTTTTTTTTTTAATTATTATTTATTTATTTATTTTTGGCTGTGTTGGGTCTTCGTTTCTGTGCGAGGACTTCCTCCAGTTGCGGCAAGTGGGGGCCACTCTTAATTGCGGTGCGCGGGCCTCTCACTATCGTGGCCTCTCTTGTTGTGGACCACAGGCTCCAGACGCACAGGCTCAGTAGTTGTGGCTCACGGGCCCAGTTGCTCCACGGCATGTGGGATCTTCCCAGACCAGGGCTCGAACCCGTGTCCCCTGCATTAGCAGGCAGACTCTCAACCACTGCACCACCAGGGAAGCCCCCTGATCTGACTTTTGATCCTCCTGTTTCAGTGTAATTTTTAATTGTTCTGAAACACATAGCATTAATGTATATTCTAAGCAGCCTCTACAAGGCCTGGGCTCCCTGAAATTAAAGCAGCCTTCAGAAACCAGCTTGGGAGTCACAGACAGGATGACACCAGTAGCCCTTATATTTTAGTGAGACATTTCCGGAGTTCTCTGTCTGAACAGCTTCACAGAAATAAGCACATTCACAAGACCCCCTCACTCCTTAAACTCACTGAGAATCATCTTATTGAGACAGATTTCTCACGTGGCACCAGGGAAAATGTGAAAGATTCTCAGGAGTCAGGAGGAGATGTGTACTGGCCAATTTCTTTTGCTCTTTGCACGGAGGTGAACACACACTGTGGACCCTCACTTTGCAAGGAGTGTGAAGAGCTGCATGCTTTGCACTTCCCCGGTGGCAGGAAGACGTGTTTTGAAGGACTGGCCGTGTCTCCCGCATCTTTACTCCGTGCGGTGGTATAAGGCTGGCTAGCCCAGGCCCTGGTACGTGCTAGGCCCTGAATAATATCTGTTGAATGAGTGGATGAAATGAATGAGCTGACCACGCTTAAAATTCCAGGGAGAAGTGATTCATGGGACCTACGGGTCGTTCCATTCATGCACTCATTGATGAGTTATCAATGAACATCTACTCTAGGACATCTGCCAACACTGTCCCTGAGAGCTGCAGGGGCATAGGAGAAGCACGGGCTGTCCTCAACCTATAAATGGATTGTTTGCCTTCCAGAAATTCACCTGAAAGTTGATTGTTTGATTTAAAAACCCCTTTTCCACCTGCTGTTCAGTCTTTAGGCCAATCCAGAGATTCATGTCACCCATGTGGTGAGGGATAGGATCACTATTTTTTTTTTTTTTTTTTTTTAAAGTTTTATTTTTTTTTTTTTTTAAGGATTTTCTTTTTAATTAATTAATTTATTTATTTTTGTCTGTATTGGGTCTTCGGTTCGTGCGACGGCTTTCTCCAGTTGCGGCAAGCGGGGGCCACTCTTCATCGCGGTGCGGGGACCGCTCTTCATCGCGGTGCACGGGCCTTTCTCCATCGCGGCCCCTCCCGTTGCGGGGCACAGGCTCCAGACGCGCAGGCTCAGCAATTGTGGCTCACGGGCCCAGCTGCTCCGTGGCATGTGGGATCTTCCCAGACCAGGGCTCGAACCCGTGTCCCCTGCATTAGCAGGCAGATTCTCAACCACTGCGCCACCAGGGAAGCCCTAGGATCACTATTACTGTAGAATTTTATCGCCACATGAAGTTGTGTTTATCTCATGTACCTTCCCAAAGACAAACAAACAAACAAACAAAGCCCTTATTCCCATATGCCTGTCCAGCTACTGCCCTTCACCAGCCTCCTTTTCACAGCCACACTTCTCCCAAAAGTGAATGAAGTGGCAATCACTTCCCCGTCCCCAAATCCGATGGGTGTCTTTCCCTCCCGTGATGTTCATCTCCCCCAGCAGTGTTTGGCTGTCCATTTCTCCTTCCATCTTTAACCACCAAGATCCCCTGGCTTTCCTGACCCTGTGTCCTCTGGTCCTGCCTGTCTGGTTGCCCTTTCTTAGCCTTCTCGGTCTGCTCTTCTTTCTGTGCCCATCCCTTGAATATTGGTGAACCCAAGGACTTAATCCTGGACTTTGTTCTTGATCTCATCTCACTCTGCTTTCTCCTACCAGGCAATCGGAATTTCATTTACCATCAATGTTTCTATAACCACTAAATCCCTCTTCTGAGAACCAGTTCTCGACACCCAACTCTCCTACAGACACCTCAAATCCTGGCCAATCCTGAGCCCTTATCTTCCACCCACCCCCCACAAAACATTTCCTCTTCCAATGCTACTCGTCTCCATGAAACCATGATCTAGCTGTTGAAGATTTCTGAGAGTGATCCTTGATTCCGCCTCTCCCTCACACTCACCTCTCATCTAATCAATTACTAAGTTCTACAGATAGAGCCTCCTAAGTATTTTTCAAATCTATCAATGTGACTCCATCCCCTCTGCACCCATCCTGACCTAACCACCACTCTCTCTTGCCTGCACCACTGCAAAGAAAGGATGAGGCCAGAGGATGACTCTTCCTCTTCAGGGCAGCCTTCCCAGAATTCCAGACCCCCAGACCTTCAACCATCTGTTTTGCCACCCATTTTATCACATTCTTCTTCATAACAGTACGTGTTTTCCACACTAGGACATAAGCTCCATACAGACAGGGGTGATGTCTTATCCCCTTTTTCTATAACCCTCACAGCATATAGGACCTGGTATATAATGAATGTTGGGTGAATGAGTGAGTGAATAAATACAATGAATATGTGTCTGAGTTTTGCTTGGGAATGACAGAAGCCAACTCTCCCTACTGTAGCCTTGGCTTCTCAAAGGACATGTTAGCTCTGGGAGTGGGGTGTTGCGGGCAGATGCATAGAGTACAAGATTCTTGGGATTATCAGCAGGGATGGAGATTTGGGGAAAGAATGGAGTACAGTATGAAGACTTGTGGGTTTATAAAGCAGACTGAGAACTTTGGAAGGAGGTTTCAAGGAGCCTAGAAGGGAACTGAGAGGCACTCCATGGAGCAGAAGGAGCTGTGGGGCAAGGAGTGAGGTCCTCAGGTGGGATCTGTCTTTCCATCCTCTCCTGCCCTTCTGTGCTACTTCTTGGCTGCCCAGAGGTGGGAATGATGAGAAATGGAGATGAGACAGGTGGGGAAATGTGTTCTTGCAACGATCTAGTGCAGCTTCTTGTTGGGCCCCATTGGAGCTCCTACATCTATTGAAAGAACTGATGGGAGCCCCTGCTGGGAGCCTGGAGTGGGGACCTCAGGAACAGCAGAGGGTTCTGGACAGTAGCTGGGGACAGGTGACAGGTGGCCTTTTGTCGCTTTCTCATAACACTGGCCAGCCCATTCTGCTGCTTCACACCTGTGCCCTGACAGTGGGGAGAAGTAGGAGGAGGCTACCCTGAGGCACTACTGTGCATGTGTGTGCATCTTCATATGCTCGGGCTGCTATAACAAAACTTCCTTTACTGAAACAACAAAGATTTATTGCTAAGCTGGGAAGTCTGAGATGAAGGTGGCAGTGTTGTAGGGGTCTAGTGAGAGCTTTCTTCTTGGTTTGCAGATGGCCATCTTCTTGCTGTATCCTCACATGGCAGAGAGAGAGAGAGATCATCTCTCTCATGTCTCTTCTTATAAAGGCACTAATCCCGTTCATGAGGGCTCCACCCTCATGACCTAATTACCTCCCATAGGCCCCACCTCCAAATATCACCACATTGGAGACTAGGCTTCAACATATGAATTTTGGGGGGCATGTTCATTCCATAGCACTGCTTATCCTAGCAAGGGCCAGTGTTAGCAAATCTATTTCCTTCCTCCTTTGAACCTACTATGCTTATACTTCCATTTTGCTTGTCTCCACCTTCTGCTTTGGATATTATAGTCACTTAGGTGTTCAACCTAAGGTGAACACAAGGTGTCCCCTTGTCTATTGTAAGCTCTTTGGGTCTTACTCATTGCTGGGCCTCCTGCCATATTTAACGCAGCACCTTGGGTGCTCAGAGCTCAGAGAGTTGAGCCGAGTTTGAATTTGCACTGATTCTCCTTTGCTCAAGCCCTTCATGACCAGTTGTACACATCTGTAAGGGACCAGCCAGGGCTGGGGCTACAGTCTGTGGATGTGCGACAAACAGATACTAAACTGGCGCCAGACCCACTGAACCTGAGGCTTGCTAAATTAGTGTTGAACTGGCACTATTTTTTAGTCTACTGAAAAGGCTCTTACGGTTTTTCATACTCAAAAATTAACTTGATGTTGGCGATAGCTTTATTTGTGTGGGGAAAAGACTAGTTTATTTATAAACTCAACCAAAAATTGCCCTGTGTGCCAGCCATTGTTCTAGGCATTGTGAATAAAGTTGTGAACAAGACAGGCTGCCCTCATGGAACAGTCTAGTGTGGGAAACAGACAACAAACAAGTAAACAAGTGCATAATTGATGTATTTTCAGGAAATGATGATAAGTGCCATGAAGAAACTAAAGCAAATAAGGAGAGAACCATGTTGGATGGAGAGGGAAGGCTCATGTGAGGAGGTGACCTTGAGTAGATTCCTGCATGATGAGGCGGAGACAGATGTGAGAATGTCTGGGGAGGGCCTCTCCAGTCAGAGGCAACAGCACACGCTAAGGCCCTGAGGTGGGAACAGACAGGCAGGGTATCAGGAACAACAAAGGGACAGATGCCACTGGAGTAGAGTGAGCAAGGGAGCCATGGTGGGGTGTGGGGTCAGAAGGGCACAGAGGCCAGATCATGTAGGCCCTTAGAGGTCATTGTAAGGAGTTTGGGTTTTATTCTAGGAGCAGTGGGAGGGTTGAGCAAAGAAGTGACATGATCTAATTTACATTTCAAAAAGATCTTTTTGGCTACTAGGTGAAAATAGATTGGGAGCAGGGGTGGGGTGGAAGAGGGGAGCCGGGTCAGGAAGAGACTGCCGTTGTTCCTGTGAGAGCTGGTAGAGGCTGGGACTGGCCCAGGGTGTTTCCGTGTTTCTGCATCAGGTTCTCTTTCCCCATGGCTGCCCGCTAGGCTGTGTGCCTGCCTCTGGTCTTCCACTGCCTCTGATTCAGGCTGTTTCTTTCAACTCCTTTGCTTCCCATTGTCTAAGTGCAGCCTGCAGCACATTCTGTTGTTCAGCTGTTGGGCTCTCCTACCAGCCTGGGGATGCCTGAAGCATGGTCACAGTGCTCATCTAATGCGTCCTGGCGCCTCCAGTGCCTGCCACAGTGTTTGACACCTCATGGTAGGCTTTCACTGCACGTTTGTTGAATGAATAAATGGTGAGTTTGCTGAGCACTTACTGTGTAATGTACTGATAGAACAGTTGTATGGAGAGAGACCCACAAGGACACATACAGACAAACACAGACATCCACATGCACAATAGTGACTCAGGAAAGATGAGGAAATCATTCTTCAGGAGCACGGGGAAGTATATTACTTAGGAGTCATTATTATTGGCACACAAAATGATCAGATTCCACAGAACACATGTTTCTAGGCATAGGAATTAGTGGAGGAAGAGGATTTTAAAAATTTGCAAACACCTAGAAATAGATTGGAGAGGGAAAAGGAAGATACATTGGTCAAATTTTCAAGGAAGTTTAATCGCTGCTTTTTACAAATTATATGGAATATTTGAGCTGAAAAGAACTGTAGGGGTTGTGCAGTTCAAACACCCCTTCTTACAAATCATAGTTATTATTTATGGAGTGTTACTATGTGCCAGATGCTATTTTAAGAGCTTCACACATATTAACTCATTTAATACTCATAACAGTCCTATGAAGTCGATATGATTATTATTTCCATTTTATAGTTGAGGAAACTGACCCCACTGAGATTAAATAGTTCACCCAAAGTTCTACAGCTTAATAGGCAGGTCTAGAGCCCAAGTCTCTTGTTCCTTAATCTAATACTATTTTCACTAAGAAACTGTCACTCGAGCCCTTACTGGAAGCAAAAGTTATGATATTATTTTGTATTTTTTTCACAATATTAATTTGCTAAATCAAACTTCTGGTAAACTTGGCACAATCCAGCTAATATTAATCTTAGACAGACTTTGGACAAACCCATCTGTGTGTACTTGCATTCAGACCACCCCCTTACCTGGGCAGTCTGGAGGACTATATTAGAATATGGTTGACTTAAAATATTATGTTAATTTCAGGTATACAACGTAGTGATTTAACATTTAAATACATTATGAAAATGATCACCATGATAAGCCTAGTAACCATTTGTCCCTGTACAAAGTTATTACAATATTATTGACATATTCCTTATGGTGTATGTTACATCCCTGTGACTTATTTATTTTATACTGGTAGTTTGTACCTCTTAATACCCTTCATCTATTTCACCCAACCCCCCCTTCCTCTCTGGCAACCAC
This sequence comes from Balaenoptera acutorostrata, assembly GCF_949987535.1. Classification (NCBI taxonomy): domain Eukaryota; kingdom Metazoa; phylum Chordata; class Mammalia; order Artiodactyla; family Balaenopteridae; genus Balaenoptera; species Balaenoptera acutorostrata. Next base: position 164,693,793 of record NC_080064.1, read on the forward strand.
CCAGTTTTTCTCTGCTTCAATGACTCTGTTGTCATTTTGTTTTATTTGTTTTGTTTTTTTAGATTCCACATATGAGATAATACAATGTTTGTCTTCCTCTGTCTGACTTATTTCATTTAGCTTAATACCCTCTAGATCCATCCAAGCTGTTGCACATGGCAAGATTTCATTTTTTATGGCAGAGTAATATTCCATTGTAGATATATACCACATCTTCTTTATCCATTCATCTATCCATGGACACTTAGGTTGCTTCCATATCTTGGTTATTGTAAAAAATGCTGCAGTGAACATAGGGGTGCATATATCTTTTCAAATTAGTGTTTTTGTTTTCTGTTAAATACTCAGAAGTGAAATTGCTAGATAGTATGGTAGTTTTATTTTTAATTTTTTGAGGAACCTCCATACTGTTTTCCATAGTGGCTGCACCAATTTACAATCCCACCAATAGTGCACAAGGGTTTCCTTTCTCCACATCCTCACCAACCCTTGTTATTTGTTTTCTTTTTGTTGAGAGCCATTCTGACAAGTGTGAGGTGATATCTCATTGTGGTTTTGATTTGCATTTCCCTGATGATTAGTGATGTTGAGAATCTTTTCATGTGTCTGTTGATCATCTGTATGTCTTCTTTGGAAACCGTCTATTCAGATCCTCTGCCCATTTTAATTAGATTTCTTTTTCTTGATATTGAGTTGTCTGAGTTCTTTATATATTTTGGATATTAATAACCCCTTATCAGATATATCATTTGCAAATATCTTCTTCCCATTCAGTAGGCTGCCTTTTTGTTTTGTTGATGATTTCCTTCACTGTGCAAAAGCTTTTAGCTTGATGTAGTCCTATTTGTTTATTTTGGCCTTTGTTGCCCATGACGGAGGAGACAGATCCAAAAAAATATTGCTAAGACTGATTTCAAGGAGCATGCTGTCTTTGTTTTCTTCTAGGAGTTTGATGGTTTCAGGTCTTACATTTATGTCTTTAATCCATTTTGAATTTATTTTTTACATGGTGTGAGAAAGTAGTCCACAACCACATGATTCTTTGCATGTAGTTGTCCAGTTTTCCCAACACCATTTATTGAAGAGGCTGTCTTTTCCCCATTGTGTATTCTTGGCTCCTTTGTCATGAATTAATTGACCATATGAGAATGGGTTTATGTCTGGGCTCTTTATTCTGTTCCATTGATCTATGTGTTTGTTTTTGTGCCAGTACCATACTGTGTTTTGATTACTGTAGCTTTGTAGTATAGTTTGAAATCAAGGAGCATTATGCCCCCAGCTTTGTTCTTCTTTCACAAGACTGTGCTGGCTGATTGGAGTCTTTTGTGGTTCCATACAAATTTTAGAATTATTTGTTCTAGTTCTGTGAAAAATGCCATTGGTATTTTGATAGGGATTGCATTGAATCTGTAGATTGCCTTTGGTAGTATGGACATTTTTATAATATTAATTCTTCTAATCCATGACCATGGTGTATTTTTCCAGTTGTTTGTGTCATATTCAATATCTTTCATCAGTGTCATAATTTTCAGAGTACAGGTCTTTTACCTCCTTGGTTAGATTTATTCCTAGGTATTTTATTCTTTTTGGTGCAATTATAAATGGAATTGTTTTCTTATTTCTCTTTCTGGTAGTTCATTATTAGTGTATAGAAACACAATAGATTTCTGTCTGTTAATTTTGTATCCTATAAATTTACTGAGTTTATTTATTAGTTTTACTAGTTTTTTTTTGCAGCATCTTTAGGGTTTTCTCCATATAATGTCATGTCTTCTGCAAACAGAGATAGTGTCATTTCCTTTCCAGTTTGGATTTCTTTTATTTCTTCTTCTCATCTGATTGCCGTGGCTAGGACTTTTAATGTTATGTTGAATAAAAGTGGTGAGAGTGGGCATACCTGTCTTTTTTCTCATCTTAGAGGAAATGTTTTCAACCTTTCACCATTGAGTATGATGTTGGCTGTAGGTTTGTCATATTGGCCTTTATCATGTAGAGGTATGTTCCCTTTATACCTACTTTATTGAGAGTGTTGATCATAAATAGATGTTAAATTTTGTCAAAAGTTTTTTGTGCATTTATTGAGATGATTGTATGATTTTTATTCTTTAATTTGTTAATGTGGTATGTCACATGGGTTGATTTGTAGAGACTGAACCATCCTTGCATCCCTGGGATAAATCCCACTTGATCACAGTGTGTGATCCTTTTAGTATATTGTTGAATTTGGTTTGCTAATATTTTATTTTGTTGAGGATTTTTGCATCTATGTTCATCAGTGTTATTGGCCTGTAATTTTCTTTTTTGTAGTCTCTTTGTCTGGTTTTGGTATCAAGGTGACACTTGTCTAATAGAATGAGTTCAGAAGCATTGCTTCCTCTGCAACTTTTTGGAATACTTTGAGAAGGATAGGTGTTAGATCTTCTCTAAATGTTTGGTAGAATTTATCTGTGAGTCCATCTGGTCCTGGACTTCTTTTGTTTGTTGGGAGTTTTTGATTACTGATTCAATTTCATTACTGTTAATTGGTCTGTTCATGTTTCTTATTTCTTCCTGATTCAGTCTTGGAAGACTGTATGTTTCTAGGAATTTATTCTAGGTTGTCCAATTTGTTGATGTATAGTTGTTTGTAGTAGTCTCTTACAATCTTTTGTTTCTGTGGTGTTGGTTGTAACTTCTGTTTCATTTCTGATTTTATTGATTTGGGCCCTCTCTCTTTTTTATTGATGAGTTTGGCTAAAGGTTTATCAATTTTGTTTATCTTTTCAAAGAACCAGCTCTTAGTTTCATTCATCTTTTCTACTGTTTTTTTTAGTCTCTATTTCATTTATTTCCACTCTGATCTTATTATTTCTTTCTTCTACTAACTTTGAGTTTGTTTGTTCTTCTTTTTCTAGTTCCCTTAAATATAAGGTTAGGTTGTTTATTTGATATTTTTCTTGTTTCCTGAGATAGGCCTATATTGATGTAAACTTCCCTCTTAGAACTGCTTTTGCTACATTCCATAGATTTTGGAACATTTTATTTCCATTTTTATTGTCTCAAGGTATTTTTTATTTCCTCTTTGATTTCTTCAGTGATCCATTGGTTGTTTAGTATCATGTTTAAACTCCACAAATTTGTGTTTTTTTCTAATTTTTTTCTCATAGTTGATTTCTATCCTCATACCTTTTTGTTTGGAAAAGATGCTTGATATGATTTCAATCTTCTTAAATTTATTGAGACATTTTTGTGGCCTATCATGTGATCTTTCTTGGAGGATGTTACATGTGCACTTGAAAATAATGTGTATTCTGCAGTTTTCGGATGGAATGTTTGTATATATTTATTAAGTCCATCTAACCTAATGTATCATTTAAGGCCTATGTAACCTTATTGATTTTCTTTCTGCATGATCTGTCCATTGAGGTAAATGAGGTGTTAACATCCCCTGCTATTATTGTAGAACTGTTAATTTCTACTTTTATGTTTGTTAATATTCGATTTATGTATTTAGGTGCTCCTGTGCTGGGTGCATAAATATTTACAAGTGTAATATCTTGTTGGATTGATCCCTTTATCATTATGTAAAATGCCTTTTATTTCTTGTTACAGTCTTTGTTTTAAAGTCTATTTTGTCTGATATAAGTATTGCTATTCCAGCTCTTTTTTTGTTTTCATTTGCATGGAATATCTTGTCCATCACCTCACTTTCACTGTGTGTGTGTGTGTATCTTTAGATCTGAAGTGAGTCTCTTGTAGGTATCAGATACATGGGTCTTGATTTTTTAATCCATTCAGCTGCCCTTTGTCTTTTGATTGGAGCATTTAGTCCATTTACATATAAAGCAATTATTGATAGGTATGCACTTACTGCCATTTTGTTAATTGCTTTTTTTCTTTTCTTTTTTGGTAATTCTTCTCTGTTCCTTTTTTCCTCTCTTTCTTTCTTGCCTTATAATCTTATGACTCTTCTCACTGTTATGTTTAGATTCCTTTCTCTTTATTTTTTGTGTGTCTATTTTAGGTTTTTGGTTTTTCATTACTGTGAGGTTCATATATATAACAATTCGATGGTTGTTTAAGTTAGAGTGCATTCTAACTACCCTGCATTTTACTCCTACATCCCGTGTTTAATATTTTTGACATCCTATTTTACATCCCATTGTTTTGTATATCCCTTAACTACTTATTGTAGATATAGATGATTTTACTACTTTTGTCTTTTAACCTTCCCACTAGCTTTATAAGTGGTGATTCACTACTTTTATTTTGTGTTTGCTTTTACCAGTGAGATTATTTTTCATAATTTTCTTATTTCTGGTTGTGCCCCCTTTTTTTTCCACTTAATGTCCCTTTAACATTTCTTGTAAGGCTGGTTTGGTGTGATGAATGCTTTTAGCTTTGCTTATCTATAAAACTCCTTATCTCTCTTAAATCCAAATGAATGCCTTGCCTGGTAGAGTATTCTTAGTTGTAGGTTTTTCCCTTACATCACTTTGAACATATTGTGCCACTCCCTTCTGGCTTGCCAAGTTTCTGCTGAAAAGACAGCTGATAGTCTTATGGGAGTTTCCTTGTATGTAGCTAGTTGCTTTTCTCTTGTTGCCTTTAAGATTCTATCTTTATCTTTAATTTTTGCCATTTTAATTACAATGTTTCTTGGTGTAGACCTTTTTGGGGTTCATCCTGTTTGGGACTCTCTGTGCTTCCTGTAGCTGGATGTCTGTCTCCTTTCCCAGGTTTGGAAGTTTTCTGCTATTATTTCTTTAAATAGGTTTTCTGTCCCTCCCTCTCTCTCTCTTCTTCTTCTTCTGGGACCCCTATAATGTGAATGTTAGTATGCTTGATGTTGTCCCAGGGGTCTCTTAAGCTATCCTCATTTTTTTTTAATTCTTTTTTTCTTTTTTTCTGTTCAGCTTGTGGGATTTCAACTAATCTGTCTTACAGATCAATGATCTGTTCCTTTGTGTTTTCTAATCTACTTTTGGTTCCTTCTAATGTATTTTTCATTTCAGTTATTGTATTCTTCAGATCTGATTGGCTATTTTTCTTAAATATTTTCTAACTCTTTGTTGAAATTCTGTCTTCATCCATTCTTCTCCCAAGTTCAGTGAGCATCTTTATAATCATGACCTTGAACTCTTTACTGGATAGATTGCTTATCTCCACTTCATTTAATTCTTTTTCTGAGGTTTTGTCTTATTCCTTCATTTGGAACATACTCTTTTGTCTACTCATTTTGCCTAATTCTCTGTGTGTATTTCTATGTATTCCTATGTCTCCCAATCTTGGAGATGTTGCCTTATGTAGGAGATGTCCTATGAGGCCCATCACATGCTCCCCTCTGGCCACCAGATCTAGAAGCTCCAGGGGTATTGCCCTATGTAGGCTGCATGCACCCTTCTGTTGTGGCAGGCTGACTGCCATGGGCACGCTGATAGGTGGGAGTGGCCCCCGACCTGGCTGGCTGTGTGGCCAGGTTGTGCATGACTGCTCAGGCCCACTAGTAGGTAGGACAAACCCCCAGAGCTAATAGGCTAGAGGGAGGATTCCAAAATGGTGCTTGCCAGTGCTGGCACCAATGTAGTAGAACAAGATCCCCAAAATAGCTGCTGCCAGTGTCTCCATCCTCAGGGGGAATCCCAGTTACCTCCTGCCTTTCTAGGAGACTCTCTAAGATCAGCAAGTGGGTCTGACCCAGGTGTCTTTCAAATTACTGCCTCTATTTTGGAACTTGGAGCATGTGAGGTTTTGCACATGCCCTTTAAGAGTGGAGTTTCTGTTTCCTATAGCCCTCTGGCTTTTCTGAACACACGCCTGGCTTACTTTCAAAGCCAGATGTTCTAGGGACTTGTCTTCCCGGTGCAGGACTCCTGGGCTGGGAAGCCTGATATGGGGCTTGGATCTCTTGCTCCTTGGGGACAAGCTTTTTGGTTGTGATATTCTTCTTGTTTGTCGGTTTCCAACCTGAGGGTGTGGGTCCTGGGTCCTGACTATATCATGTCTCTGCTCCTCCCACCCATCTTGTTATGGCCCCTTCTTTATATCTTTGGTTGTGGAAAATCTTTTCTGCTAGTCGTCAGGTTGTTCTCACAGAGAGTTGCTCTTTAAGGAGTTGCAATTTTGGCGTGCCCATGGGAGGAGGTGAGCTCAGGGTCTTTCTACTCCGCCATCTTGATGCCACTCCCTCAGTAAATATTAATTGATGGTGATGATGACAATTTGCTCTCCTTCCCCAGATGCCAGTACTTGTTCTGTCATTCAATTTACCCGTTTTTGCTTGTTTTGAGTAAATTTCCTCTAACTTGCTGAAAGTAACAGGTAATTAACACCACTTAATAGCTGTTAAGTAGGATAATCATCTGTTTTTATCCTGGTATGGTGATGCGCAAGACCCAGGCTGCTGCTCAGTTTGCTCTAATAAGGGAAGAAGATCTGTGGGGCAATGAGAGAAACTCCCTTTGCTGAAAACAGCAGGTGCCTGTTACATAAATGATGTGGTAACAGAAGCCTTACATGGAAAACACCACTCTAGGAGGGCAGGGAGTTAGGAAGGTGTGGCCCTGGGGTTTTGGGACCCTTTGTTCCCTACAAGAGTTGGGCTCTTTCCCTTCAAGTTGGGCTGGGAGGGTGGTGTGGGTGGGATGGGCTGGAGAGGGGAGGGTAGGGCTAGCAGCTGTGCCTAAATTCACTGGTGAACTCTATGAATGTGAGTCCAGTGTCGAGACTAATTATCATCCACTGTGCGTAGAGCTTTCCACTTGGGCAGGAGATGACTTGTTTCTGGCCTTGGCCTCCTTCGTGTCACTGTGGTCTTCCCTGGTCAGGTGAAATCGTCATGACTGTTCTCTGGAAACCTTACAGGCTTAAGAAGAGGCTGGTAGAAGGGATTTTTGATCTCAAGGTCATTTCTGTGGAAGATTTGGAAGCGGTGTTTTTCTAGGACACGAGGAAAAAAGTGACTATCTCAAACACCTCCGTGAAGGATGATGCCGAGTGTCCTTGGGGAGGCCCCCAGCTTGGGTATTCTGCTTTCCCCCATACAGCTTATCCTCTAAATCTCAACTCAGAGGTCATTCTCCTCCAAGGAACCCTCCTTCATTTCCTCATTCAGAGGGGATGGTTTCTTCTTTCCTTTCTCCCTGCCTCGTGTTGCTTGAATCTACCTCTGTACGTCGGCTCCCATGTTGTTGTGCTGTAGAAGCCATGGTTTCCGTGCTCATTTACATGGCAGTCTCCCCCAGCTAGGCTGCTTTGCATTCACTGCCTAGTAAGGGCTTCTGATAAATATTTGCTGACTGAGTGCATAAGTAGGGCTCTTCGGCACTGGAAAGCTTGTTAATCACTTGTCCCTCTGCCCTTCTCATCCTAGAACTTTCCCTTCTGTTAGTCTTTCTCCTCTCAAACAATCTGAACTTTTGCCTAATCACTTCCTGTATTCTGAACATGACAATTCCTACTTCCCTCATCCCTGGCTTAGAGAAAGGAAGAAAGGAGTGGGTAGCTACAAGTGTTAACTTAAGATGTCTTTGAATTGCCAGCTAGTTGTAGGAGAATTTTGTCCCTTTAAAAAATATGGCATTGCTTGAGAGAGTGCTTTTATTCTCACCTCCTCCCTGAGTGGGCTCTTAGTTCAGTAATTTTACAAGTATGTGAGGAAACTGGCAGAGAGGCTTTTGAAATTCAAGTGTGTCTTGAAGCTGCATGAAAATGGTGATAAAGGCAGACTGGGAGGTATGGGCAGGGCAGGGCAGGGCTGGAACCCCAAAGATTTGGTCCTAAAATGAACCAGTCACCTTCCAGGTTTAGAAAGTCCACTGAGACACAAGGAAGGCCGGAGACAGGCAGAAGGAGCTTGTGACAGGGAAGGGCAGAGGTGACCGGCCGAGGACAGGCAGAAGATGGCGGAAACTAGAGGCTGCGAGGCTCTTCAGGTGGAAGGATGCTGGAGAGATGACCTCCATCCCTGGAAGATGCCAAGGCCAACCCTTCAAGATCAGAGACCATGGCCATGGGTTCTAAGGGAGCTTCATGGGTGTTCTTCCACATGGTGGTGGCTTGGCGAGCCAGGAGCCAGACACTGCTGCCCTTATCTGCCTGTGCTACCTGCCCAGACTCAAGTCCGTGAGCAGTAGTTAGTGAGCATTGCTCTGTGAGTGCAGGACTGTCACAGCCCGGCTGGGGCACTGGGACCCTGGGACCCTGTGTCTTCAGAATGGAAGCCTCTGCCCTATGTGTTTGGTCTATGAATCTCAGCTCAAATATTTAACAAAATCACCTGGGATGCTTCTGAAAAATGCCTATTCCTGGCTAGAGAGTTTATCTTAGCAGATGGGTATAGCACCCAGAAATCTGCATTTTAAACCAAGTGTCCCAGGCAGTTCTGCTACAGGTGGCTGGAGGATCCTATTTTGGGATTCAGTGCTGAGCAGTCATTTCTCAAACTTTAATGTGCATATAAATCACCTGGGGATTTTGTTAAAACCCACCAGGTTCTGATTCAGCGGTCTGGGATGGAGCCTAAATGTGTATTTCCAACAAGCTCCTGGATGATGCTGGCGATGCCGGTCCTGGGACCTCACCTGGAGGCACAAGGTTCTCAGTGCTTCACCTGGGAACTGGCTAGAAAGGCAGATTCTTAGGCCCCACCTACTGACCTACTGAATCTGAAACTGGGTGTACGGCCCAGCCATCTGTGTTTTAGCAAGACTCCCAGGTGATTTGGAAGTACCATAACGTTTGGGAATCACTGCTGGACAGCTGGTGGTGAGGGCCCACGGCAGATGGCAGGGGGACTAGGGGTGCTGGAGCCCATGGGGGTCGGTCGGAGTGGAAGCTGGTCCCCGAGGAGCAGCTAGGACGGGAAGGATGAGGCAGCTCCTGGGAGTCTGGGCAGGGAGCCAGGGAGCCAGAGCCGCCCGCGGTGGCTGGGCCGGTGTCGGCAGCACGTCAGTGCACAGCCAAGTCCCAGCAGGGGCCTCTGGGCCGAGCTGTGACCTGGGCCCTCCTCACTCTAGGTGGCCAGGAGCAGTGGGCAGCGGGCGTATGGGCTTGCCCCGCGCCTTCTCTCCCTGGGCCTTTTCCTCTGTCTGTTGCCTTCTCCGCATGCAGAGTGAGCCCCTGTGGGTGTCAAGAAAGCCGCAGAAGCTTCCTCAGCGCGGATTAAACGTGCCCAGGGAGGATGGGTGGAGAGAGGGGGAAGAAGCCAGAGGGCCCCATGGAGTTGGACAGTGGGAGGCCTGCCGAGGAAGACCCCTGGGGCTGGAAGCAGCACTCCGTGTGACTCCCTGCCCCGCCTCTGTGCCCTCACCGAACTCCTGGCCTCTGCAGGCCGGAAGGAAAATGCTCCTGTTTCCACGTCCTGGGTCCCTCAGGCAGGATCTCCTTCCCTTGCTATCGCCCCCTCTTGCCCCTGTGTTTCTGGGTAACAGGCCCGTGGGGAACATGATTGGTGACTGATTTCCCCTGAGGCCTGACTCAGTCTCCTGGGATCAGCCATGAGGCTCTGATCCTGACTGAGACAAGGCCGAAGCAATACTTGGCCCAGGTGTTTAGGAGAAGTGCTGGCAGCGAAGGGCACAGAACCGCGTCCACAGTTCCTGGTGTGCATACAGTCAGCATACATCAGACTGATTTATGGTGACTTTTGTTTTCTTTTTTTTTTCTTACAGTGTTGTGTTAGTTTCAGGTGTACAGCAGAGTGATTCATATATATTTTTTTTCCAGATTTTTTTCCATGATAGATTATGACAAGATATTGAATATAGTTCCCTGTGCTATACAGTAGGCCCTTGTTGTTTATTTTATATATAGTAGTGTGTATCTGTTAATCTCAAACTCCTAATTTATCCTTCCCTCCCCTCCCCCAATTTTCTGGTGACTTTTTAAATTACAGTTCTAGACTAGGTGATTCTCTGTTGAGTATGTACCAGAGTCATCCGCTCTCCCCTTTAACATATTGGATAAGCACTGTGCAAAATCCAGGAGGTCAAACAGTTTAACATACCGGCATCATCAAATAGGCAACACTCTAGTCGGCCCAACCGGTGTTCCCGCTTAGTCATGCCATCTGAGGTCGGGGTGCCAGCTATTCCCCGGAGGGATGAGAGGCTGCGGGGAGCCTTGCCCCTGGGAGGGCTGGCCTGCCCTCCCAACCCCCAGGCTGGTGCAGGCTCTTGCCTGACTGCTGTGAGGCAGCGCCCTCTCTAGGAGAGCTTTACCCAGAGCAATTAAAGAGAAAGCGGCCTTCTAGCAAGGGACTCGGACAGAATAAGGTTTCCTGACGGTGCTTGGATGCTTTTCTCACAGTCTTCCATTTAGCAAAATCCCAGGTTCCTAAGCTGCCATCCTGTCCGTCCTTCCCGCTGTCTCCTCCCGATGTGAGTCACGTGCACAGTTGTTCCTCTGGGGACAAATAGAGAACGGCTCTCCATGCTGGACATTTCTGAGAAGATTGCCTCCACCCTGCTTATCCCAGAAGGGCTCCTCTGTTTTAGGGCCAGTTTGGTGTGGGCTGGGAAATCAAATGACAGAGACATTATCTTTTTCTCCTTTTTCATATTCACTGGCTCCTGGGCAGATAAACCTTAGGACAGATACAACAATACAGGACAGTACAACAAAGGGAACTGGGTTATTGTTGTTTGAAAACAGGCGGGGATTGGGGTTTTTAGGGTTTGAGAGGCAGGCTGTTAAACAGCCCTTGGTTTTTCTTTCCACTTGGTAAAGCTGGAAGCCTGGTTTAATCAGGGGGGTGTGGTCAGAGGAGACCGGATGGAGAATCGGGAAACCAAATTTGGTTCTGGGCCATTTCACTGACTCTCAGGGTAAGAGTGACAAGTCCTGAGGATGGTAAGTAGCTCATAGGTGATTGTTAACAGTAACAATGATCACATTCATCGCGATAACGGCATCTTCCTTTCTTTGATGCTTCTTCCCCTTTGAGAGCACTGTCAGAGGACACCCTGTGTCCCTTCTGGCACCCTTGCTGGTAGGTTGTAAATGCTGGCATCTACAGATGAGGTAAATAAGGCTCAACATGGTTAGCTGCTTTTCTCAATATCACACAGTCGATCGTTATGTAACTGGTAAGAATTTATGTAACACTTTGAGATAGTGGGCTCATATTTTTAGCCCAATGTGATCACAGCAGAAAAGCTTGTTGTCTGAGTCAACAGGGTTCACTGAGAGATGGGTGGAATCTCTAGGTCTCACAGCTGCCACTCCCTTCAAGCTACACTCAGCCCTGGAACCTACCCCTAGGCTTCTGTGGCTTGACTTTTAGGGTGTTTGGTCCCAGCCATGCTTATACCAGCCCTTCAGAAATCCTGCCCCCCTTGGGATGCATGGTGGGCGTCAGGAGCAGATGTCCAGCACTAGGGTGCTGGCCACCACTTCTCCGCCCCCTCCTCCCCAGTCTTAGGGAATCCCCGCTCTCCCCCAGGGAGCTTCATTCCTTTGCTTCCACTCCAAGCATCCCCTCTCTCTTTCCTCTCCCTCTGGGGGTTAGAAGAGCTCCTCCTCTTGCCCCCTGATACCCCTCTCCTCCACAGCAATGAAATAAGACATTGATACATTATTACAGTATTCTCCCATCATAGGTAAAGGTTACCAGTCAGCTGCAAATCACCTGGGGGCTAAAGCCGGAGAATGAATGGATACATGAATGAATGAGATGATGCATAAGTAGAAATAAAATATTTTTAATACAAGTAAAATAAAATTTCCGGGAAAACAAGGTTGTGGATGAAAGCTTAGAGCGGAGCTGAATGTGGCGCTTACAGAGGAGAAGAGGTAGCTGCTCTGTTGGACAGAGCGAGCAGTGTCCAGGGACAGAAACCTGCTAGAAGGTTCCTACACCGCCTTGGGAGGATGTGCAGGGACCCAGACCAGTAAGGGGCAGTAGAAATAAAAAAAGGAAAAACAAATCCAGGTGGCTGTGAAGAAGAAATGACAAGATTTGGAAACAGACGGGTGAGGAAATGGATGAGACAGAGAAATCAGAGATGGCTATTGTTAGCAGAAATCGGAAATTGAGGAGATAAAGGTTACAGGTGTTGGGAGGAGAGTGAGTTTTCAGCACACGGTGGTTGTGGACTATCGGGATGGAAACGTCTGCCAGGAAATGAAAATTGAGGATGAGAATCTGGGCAGGAAGTCAGGACAGGCGATCCTTCCCAGATGCCACATCCATCCTCTTAGAAGTGATGGAAGAAGCGGGGGAGTGGGTGAAATCTTTGAGGTCTTCACTGACAAGTGTCTGAGCTTTGCTAGCGTGCGCTGACAGCGTCACCTGACACTGGACTTCTGCGTACATCAGGGCAGGGGATAGTGGGAGGAGGCTGTGTTGCCATCATACTGTCATGACAGGCCCCCACCCCTCAGTTTACGATGGTGACACACAAAGGCTCCAGCACCAGGGGATGAGAAGGCTGGGTCCCAGCAGGAGGGGAATAAAATGAACATTTACCCAGAACTTGACCCACATCAGGCCTGGCGTTAATCCATTAAATGATGAGTAAGCGGCCGTTTTAGGTGGCCTTGTGCAGAACCCGCCCAGGTGGTGACTGTCACCTCTCTACTTTTGTTCTCACGGTTCCTCTTCCTGGAACGCTGACCTCTGGCTTCCTCGCATGATTAGGTTTTACTCATCCTTTCAAGTTCCCTTGATTCCGCCTTGATCGCAAAACCTTCTGCGAGCCCCCCTGGTTGGAGTGAATTGCAGTCTTTTCAGCAACCCCACAATACCTGTATTGAGACCACTTATTGAGTATTTAGAACTCTGTAAAGCAGGGCATAATAAGACACGGGAATTCAGTAGACTGTGGCCTGTGTGAAAGAGTTCCTCTGTTGTATGAACGAAGGAGATTGGCACCATTCCAACCGCTTGTCTTATGAGGAAACAGTGTTCTGCAGTGTGAGGGGCTGACTCAGGATGGAGGGTGGGCGGTCAGGGCTCCCCTCCGTGCTTCTGTGGTTGGCCGGGGAGATTCCGGGGCGGTCTTTGTATAACTGAGATAAGCAGGGTTGGGAGGGGACAGCTAGTCCAACTGCCCACGCGAATGAATAAGCATTATGCCCGCCTGGTGGTCATTCAGCCCCTGCCTCAGCGTGCCCAGTGCTTGTGAAAGGAAGGGCGGGCTGGCTGATCAGGGGAAGGATAAAGAGGGATGATCACCACTTTGCTTTTCTCACTGATTACTCATTTTGTACCAGACAAGATGGGTTAAATCACGCTGTGGTTAAGAAACAACTCCCAAATCTCAGTAGCTTAGAACGCGGTCCAGTGGTCAGGACTCTGCGCTTCCATTGCAGGGGGCCACGGGTTCGATCCCTGGTCGGGGAAGTAAGATCCCGCATGCCCCGCGGGGCAGCCAAAAAAAACCCCAAAACACCCCCACAAGTTTCTTTCTTGTTCATGTTTGGTGTCCATCACCGGCTGCCCCAGCGCGCCTCTCCTCACTTATGGCTTCAGGATGCTGGAGGACCCTCCAGCCTAAGTGCGTTTTGCCGCGTCAGAGGGCAGAGAGAGAGAGAGCCTGGAGCGCTTTGCATTGGCTGGTAAATGCTCCAGCCGTTTCTGCTCACAGCCCTTTGGCCCCGCCTTCCCAACGGTGGATACGGGAAGTGTGTGGAGGGCAGCAGTAATGCCCGCTGGTCAAGGCTGGTGCTCATGGCCTGGCCGAGGTTCACTGGGTCCAGGAGGAACAGGATCCGTAAGTCTCCCCTGCCATCGCGACAGGGACTGCCTGGGGAAGCGGGAGAGAAACAATGTGTGCACGTAAAGGGCACCCTCGCCCTCCCAGCTGCAAGGCTGCTGCTCAGGGATAGGAAGAGGCAGCTGGGGAGAAGCCACCCCGAAGAGCAGCATGGATTCTGCAGCTTTTATCCCACCCCCAGCAGGTGGGGCATCTCTGGACCCAGCTGGCCTCCCTTAATCAGTTTTCCTCAGTGTGGTGACAGTGACAAATCCTCCCTGCTCAGCAGGTTGCAGCTTCCGCTATAAATCAAGCCCCGAAGAGAGGAGAAACAGTGGTGCTGAATAGAGGGACCTGAGATCCAAACTGTAATCAGTCAGAGATTTGTGAGACGGGGATGATCCAGGCCTGGGATGGCTGTCTCGTAACATGTTAATTACCTCTGCCTAAGTGGCTGAAATCAACGATTAAAAAATGTAGAGACAGGCATAGTAGAGGTCACAGACACTACCCCCTGGGGCTGGCAGGCTGAGAACGGGGGCTTTCTCTCTGAACGGGAGGAGGTAAGGTGGTGTCTTGGCTGGCCGCAGATGGGGTTGGAAAGGATGGCTGCAAGGTCCTGTGAGGAGAAATGATGCGACGTACCCCCTCCCACCAGGTCGTTGAGGCTCACAGGGGCTAGCTGTGCCGGTTCACCCACTGAGGCCACTGCTGGCTCTTGTACGTTGATTCCAGGGTTACTGCCTGAGAATTCTAAGAGGCGGGTCAATGCAATTCATTCTTCACTGGACTTGAGAATGAAGAAGATGCCACTTAGTTACAAAATGCATTTCTTAACACCTGTGCCTCTGCATGTATTTATTTCAAATGTGTGTCCCCCCACTGTATTTCTCATCTGGGGCGGTTAGCTCATCTGACTAAAGTGAGAGATGAATGAGACCAAAGTCATGTTCTTTCCCCAAATAGGAGAGTTCAAGGCAGTTTGTTTCCCACCCAGAGAAATCTTGTTTTGTGACCTCAGGCTGCATCCCTAATGCCAGCCAACCATGCTCCAGACATATGCACTTGGTCAGTTCAATTCATTTTATCAAATACTTGTTCAGTCTCTGCTAAGTGCAAAAAAGCACTTTGCAAATGGAGATGAGAAAAGGATAGAGTTTGGCCAAGACGGCTTATAGACTAGTGGGTTAGATCCGTGTGTGTCGAGAGGTAGGAAAGAAGGTAATGACTCCATCGTGGGCAGGTTATGGAAAGTCCCCCGAGTGAGGGTCGGAAAGCATGCTGTGGGGCTGCAGGGTGGGGTGGGGTGAGGTGGGGTAGTATGGGCCGAGCTTCCGTTAGAAAGTGCTGTTAGAGATGGGCCTTGAAGGATGGTTAGAATTTGCTAGATGGAGTGAAGCATTCATCGTGGTCTAAACCGGTACTGGTCCGCGGCCTGTGAGGAACCGGGCCGCACAGCAGGAGGTGAGCGGCAGGCGAGCAAGGGAAGCTTCATCTGCCGCTCCCCATCGCTCCCCATCGCTCGCATTAGCGCCTGAACCATCCCCTCGTGGAAAATTGTCTTCCATGAAACTGGTCCCTGGTGCCAAAAAGGTTGGGGACCACTGGTCTAAATGACACACAGAGGCTATCCCCCCATATAGATATGAATATGTATATACACATAATGAATATATATATTAACTCTTAATTCATTAAATATTAACTATTACTTAATGAATTAACTAATTCATTAAGTATTCATTCATTAAATATTTATTCCTATATGATTGGGAAAGATGGTACATTAATATCTCTCTTTTGGGGTTTCCTTGTTACTGGCCCGGGGACCAAATTTCTCCTTTACAGTCACTTTGATTTTTGTTACAACTTTGATTTCTGTTAAGATGTAAACACCCTTGGGGGCTGGGTTCACAATCATGTTAAGCTCTTTTTACACCTGTGCAGGTAGATTGGGCTCACAGAGCTTAGTCTCCCTGCTGGTTGCCTTCCACTGTCTGACCCCTCTTGGTCTGGGCTGGTTTCTTTCCCCTTCCTCCAGAGGCTAAACGTTCCCTCTTTTATCATACTACATGTTCTTACTCTTGGGTTCCTCTTGATCCATGCAGCATCAAGAAAAATACTGTTTCTCACTTTTTTCCCAACCCTCCTTTGTTTGAACTGTATATACATATTTGCTTTAGGTTTGTGAGTTTCTGTGGGACGATACACAGGGCCTAGGAGAACACGAGCAGGGCAATTATAGAATCACTAGAAACCCTATCAGTATTTCTGCCAGTGGGTCCTGCCTTGGGCCAGACATCACAGGGGCTGGATGACCTCTTCCATTCTTGCCAGTGGTCATCCACGGGTGACCCCCTGAAGCAAGTGCCCTATTCTGGTAAGTAGGGTGCTGAGGGCCTGTGTCCTTTTTGGGTTGGGTATAAAGCATGGCTCCGGTACCTTAAAGAGGAGAACTTACCAGAAACGGGTCACAGTCCAGGGGCAGTGACTCTGTGATGCTGCGGGGAGGACCTCTGTGTCACCAGCATGTCAGAGGAAGTGTCCAGGCAGGCGGACGTCAGCCGCTATAGATGCAGGAGTGACTTTTCCTCCCTCTAACGCAGGCCTGTGTCTCTGCTCCCTCTTCAGCTGGTGCTGCCAGAATACTCCATCCACAGCCTCTTCTGCATCATGTTCCTGTGTGCTCAGGAGTGGCTCACCCTGGGGCTGAATGTCCCTCTACTTTTCTATCACTTCTGGAGGTAAGTGTGCTTGGGACTGCCCTGTCCTTCCTCTTTTCTGCTTGGTCAGCCTGCCCTCCAGAGACAATGTCCCCCCAGATGGACCAGCCACTTAGTGCCTTCCTCTAATCCCTTCCCTTGGTGACCCTTTCCTCAAAGCCTTCTTTGCAAGCTGCTCTCAGACAATAATTCAGTAAGGGAAGACCCTTCCTGTAGGTTCCACTAACCACAGCCTCAACTCTCACAGATCAGCGTTAGAGGCAGCTAGAGCATTATTCACAATAGCCGCAGAGTAGAAACAACCCAAATGTTCATCAGAAGATGAATGGATAAACACAATGTGGTATATCCTTTCGATGGAGTCTTATTGGGCAATAAAAAGCAATAAAGTGTTTGGGCAATAAAAAGCAATAAAGTATTGATACACACTACAATGTGGGTGAAGCCTGAAAAAATTACAAGTGAAAGAAGCCAGTCACAAAAGACCATTTATATGCAATGTCCAGAATAAGCAAATCTATAGAGACAGAAAGTAAATTGGTGATTGCTAAGGGCTGGAAGGGAGAGGGAGTGAGGTGCGACTACACTGTTTTCTTTTGAAAGGGTTGAAAATGTTCTGAAATTAGATACTGGTGGTGGTTGTACAACTCTATGAATATACGAAAAACTGCTGAATTGTATACTTTTAAAAGGTGAATTTTTTTGACAGATGAATTATATCTTAATAAAAATAGCCCACCTACCATATGGGCTGGATTTTCTGGGACTGTTCTTTTTTTTTTTTTTTTTTTTTTAAACATCTTTATTGAAGTATAATTGCCTTACAATAGTGTGTTAGCTTCTGCTTTATAACAAAGTGAATCAGTTATACATATACAATATGTTCCCATTTCTCTTCCCTCTTGCATCTCCCTCCCTCCCACCCTCCCCATCCCACCCCTCTAGGTGGTCACAAAGCACCGAGCTGATCTCCCTGTGCTGTGCGGCTGCTTCCCACTAGTTATCTATTTTACATTTGGTAGTGTATATATGTCCATGACACTCTCTTACCCTGTCACATCTCACCCCACCCCCTCCCCATATCCTCAAGTCCATTCTCTAGTAGGTCTGTGTCTTTATTCCCGTCTGGGACTGTTCTGATTGTAAATCTCTTCCCTGCTAAGACCGTGCATCAGATCACATGATTTGGGCTTTTTTGTAAAAGAGAGTCACCGTGTGGGTATGTAGGAGGCAGGGAGGGGGAATACAAAAATAGTCTAGAATGCAGATGTGCAGATAAATTAACCACACTTTCCCCTTGTCCCCCCAAACGT
The DNA here is from genome assembly GCF_949987535.1 of Balaenoptera acutorostrata. Lineage (NCBI taxonomy): Eukaryota > Metazoa > Chordata > Mammalia > Artiodactyla > Balaenopteridae > Balaenoptera > Balaenoptera acutorostrata. Next base: position 164,711,505 of record NC_080064.1, read on the forward strand.
TTAATCATTGTCATTACAGCATACAATATAGCCTGTATTTAGTCACATCTAGAACATTCACCCCTTTATTTAGCAAACATATGGAACACATACTACATGCCAGACATTATGGGGGATTCCAAGATGAATGTAAAATATAATCGTTACCCCGAAGGAATATATACCCTAGTGGTAGAGGGAAATCGATTCTTACCAGATATATAAGGAACATAGGTAGGAGTGTAGAGAAATGGAAGTGTGACACTGGGGAATCTGGAAAAGCACATTCGAGGTTAAGGGACTAGCCTGCTCAGATGTAAGAAAGCACCTGGTGTGTCTGGGGAACAGTGATTGCGCAGTGTGCTTGGATGTGGGGTTCTCAGATAGAAGGGAGCAGAGATGGGGTTGACAGCTGGGGATCAGGTATGGAGGGTCTGAAATGATTTGATAGGAAGTTGGAGTTAATTTATTCTGTAGGAAGGGGATACCTCTCAGAAGTTTTGAGGAGGAAAATGGCAGTGCCTGATCTGATTTTTAGGAAGGTGACCCTGACAGCCGAGGGAAGGCTGGGTCGGAGGGTGAAATTTTGAGGACGAAATCCAGTTAGGAAGTTCTGATGAAATTCCAGGTGGAGAGACTGGAGGCTTGAAGTTGGAAGCTGGAATGGAGAGAGAAGGAGAGGGTTTGGAGGGGTAAACTGGACATGCCTTGGCCAGTAATTGGATGCAGGAGGTGAGGGAGAGGGAATCTCTAGGCTGGGTGGCTGGGAGGTGACCAAGAACAGGACGCAGGTTGAGGGAGGAAATAAGATGATTCAGTTACATAACGAAGTCCTTCTATGTAAAGGTAACCTACTAAAATCTGAATTTAGAGAGAAGTCAAATAGAAACATAATGGTGTTGAAACGTATCGGCTACCCACTCAGAGACTTTCCATGCCTACCTCCTCTGGTATCCACAACAAACGGGTGCTTTGGGGTTGCCTCTCCCTGTTTTACACACAGGTCACAGAGACTCACAAAGGTTACGTCATGGCCGGGAATCACTCAGCTGGGATATGGCAGGGCCACCTCTCTACGGATCGCAGGCCGTGTCCTTGTCACCTAGGGGCTGGCTCTTCTCCTTCTAAAATGAATTTATCCCAATGTCCTTCAAATAGTGTGTTGTCAATCCAAGGTATCAGAAATGTGGTTAATTTACAAAACTTTGATTGGTACACTGCTTCTTAGGGCTATCACTCCTCCAAAAGGGAGGGCGGGAGAACCAGCCGTGTCCTTACACTTGGAACGTTTCCGTGTAAAAGAAGGGAGTGACTGCAGTCTCCTTGCCAGTAGGGAGCTTGTCTTACTTTTTTGAATCCCTGACAGGGTCTAGCCTAGTTCTGGCAATTCGTTAAGTACTCAGAAAATGAAAGAAAAAGGAGTGAGGAGGGCAAGTGTCCTTTAAAAAATAAGAGTCCTGATTTCCCTGGTGGTCCAGTGGTTAAGACTCAGCGCTTCTACTGCAGGGGGTGCGGGTTCAGTCCCTGGTCTGAATGCTGCGTGGTGCGGCCACAAAAAAAAAAAAAAGAAGAAGAAGAAGAAAAGAAAAAATAAAAATCAGAGTCCTTGAAACTCCTCTATTTCATTTCCGCTTCCCCCTCCTTTCCAAAGGTCCAGCCCAGCGATGTTTCTAGTGCAGATAAAGCCCCCTCTGCCCTAGCTCCCAGTTTGCTTAAATACAAGTAGAACTGCAGAACTTTTGTTCAGTACCTGTTCTTTGAGATTTTTTGGACCCATCACCTCACACAATTGTCACAACAGCCCTTTGGAGTAGGCAGTTTCAGTCCCATATTGCAGATGAGAAAGTTGAGGCTCAGAGAGGTTAACAGTTGACCTGAGAAATCTCAGTCTGATGACGGGTGGGCCTCAGGGCCCTGGCACTGTCCACTGAGCCACTCCGCCACCCTGCCACCCCTTCCTCCACTTAATGAGGCCTCCTGGGAACAAGGGCACAGCAAAAGCAAATAGGTTGTGAAATCTGCTCCTGGGCAGAGGAGAGGTGAGTGGCCTGGAGGGCTGTGAGCTGGCAGATGTCATTGAATCTGGCTTGCGATTTCCTCTCTGCATAGTGTGGATGACAGATAATGTCAGTGCAATCCTTTGAAGCAGATGAAGAGGGAACTGAAATACCAGCTCCGTGAGTTGCTACGTTACAGGGATGCTCTTCAAAGCCGATGTGATTAAGCCCGTCAGACCACTCGTCTGGTCCTCGCTCTCACTCGAGGACCACGGCCTGTCCCAGAGCCTCACAGGAGCCATTAATTTGCACCCGGCCTCCTGATTCCATTACCAGACTGACAAAAGGAACAGCCCGCTGCGCGATTTCAGCTGCACTTTATTCTTCGGCTTTGAATGAGACCCTGGCTGAGGCCCTGGGGGCAGCGATCTGGTGAGGGCCAGGGGGCCGGCCTCAGGGGCAGGACTTGCCTCCTGCCTGACCACTTCCCAAGGTCTCACACAGCGCAGCGGGAGAGTTTCTCTCCTTCCGGCAGCAAGGCCAGTTCACGTTGAGCTGTGGTGATGTTTTGAAGAAGGCGAAGTCTGCATTCACCTCTCTCCTCCCACTGCTCTTTGGTTTATCCAGTTTCCCTCGGGGGCTGCTCTCTCCCCGCGATGGCCAATATTCTGTTTGCTGTTCTGGGTCCTTCCATCAAGAAGAAAATTACCTGTAAACTACTCCACACTCAAGTGGGAATAGGATGTCCCTCCCAGAGTATTCAGGATTTGAAAAGGGGGTCTGGGAGGAGGATAACCCAAAAGTAATTAATGTTTAATCCAAATAATTAACGTTCATGGTAGAGTTGTGGTACAGCGACACTAGGCAGCGGATATGCAACTGACATCAACCCGCGCCTGTGCCCCTACTGGCAACCCAGGTCCATACACATCGTGGACCTCCCTCTGCTACCCCCTCACCCCACCAACCCACATCCCTGGAGAAAGGAGGCTCTTCCTGGTATCTCCCAGGTACCACCAGGGGGCACGTTTTCCTTCTGTCAGAGCAGCTGTGTGTGAGGTGGATCTGATACTGGTGGATCTGAGTATTTGGGCGTCACTACCTGCTAGAAGACAGTGGCTGAGCCACTTTTTAGCAGTGCCTGGGCTGTAATTTGGGCAGTGATTCTGGTAGAAGGCAGACAGCTGCTTAGCAGAGATTCCTCGGATTGGAAGTCTGGCATCAGGGGACTCAGCCCAGACGACTTCAGATGTCCTGTCCAAGCCTCAGAGCCGATGACGCCGTGCGCTCTTTCTCTGCAGGTACTTCCACTGTCCGGCAGATAGCTCCGAATTAGCCTACGACCCTCCGGTGGTCATGAACGCAGACACCTTGAGTTACTGTCAGAAGGAGGCCTGGTGTAAGCTGGCCTTCTATCTCCTCTCCTTCTTCTACTACCTTTACTGGTGAGTTTCTGCCCCCCCTGGTGGGTTTGACTCCTGCAGCAAATGGAGAAAATTTCAGGCTTTTGCAGGTGGGAGTCCCAGCCTGTCAAGGATGCTGCCAGCCACCTAACTGGTTCAGGAGCAAGAGCTTCTGTGTAAAGGAGTGGGAGGGGCAGAAGGTCCTGCTGGAGGCCTTGCTGGCTGACAGGAACATCCTTTGGGCTACACAGTGAACACACATTCTGCCAACCCCTCTTAGGAGATTATTGGTGAAGTGCACTTGGTGATTCCTTCTCCATGCATGGGGCTCCCTGCCCCCAGCAACTCCACAGCTCAGACACTCAGGTCACCTGTGGCCCCGGATACATAGCCTCATTGCCCCCTAGTCTGTGTGAAAGCATTCTTGGGGACCACAACAGAGACCCCCGTGGCAGTCAATGCTTCACAAATGGGCATGTTAGGCCATTAAGTGCTTATACTTACAATTCTCCTAATATTATGTAACACCATTCTAATTAAATAAAACATGCTGGCTTTGTAATTCTGTGTCAGGAACCTCCCCTCTTTTCACCTCTTTATTCGGAACATCCTAACTAAGCAGATAGCTATAAACAGACTGTCTCGTGGTTTGATACCCCAGACAGTGTCTTTTCTGAAAATGTCTCCTCCTCCTTCCTGTTCCTCTTTGGGCTCATCTCTGGGGTGTCTCACCTGTCACCTTGCTCTCCTGTCGCTACCTGCACCACACCATGATATCTCCAGGTACCCCAGCACTGTCTCCAAAGTGGCCGGGTGGCCAGTAGCCGGGTGAGGAAGAGGAGGGTGGGGGTGTTAGACTCCAAGGCTGCCTCAGGGTTCAGGTTACGCTGGGGCAGCATGGGAAGCAGCTGCATTTATCCAGCATTTAAAAATGAGCCATTCTTCGAGCAAAGAGCTCGATATGCATTGCTCAGTATATGAGCTAAAGGCTATCATTATCAGCATGTTAACAATGAGGAAACCTCATCTGAGACGTTAGATAATTTTCCCATGGTCACAGCTCATAGTGACACAGCGAGAAGTCCCTCTCAGGTCCTATCCCAAAGATTGAGCTCTTAACTGCTGGCTGTCTTAGGAAACCGCTAGAAAAGTCTCTATCGAAGTGTGGTCTTTGGACCTCCTGCATCAGAATTGGGGTGAGGAGGGTATGCTTCTTAACAATGCAGATTCCTGGGCTTAGATCAGCTGATTCAGAATTTTGGGGCTAAGCATCACTCTGGAGTTGCTGCTTGGGTCCACCTCGTCTCCCCTCTGCATCCCCGGGGTCCAGAAGGCTCAGACGCCCTGAGTCTTCTCCTATAACCCTCAGGGCTGTAACTTCCTCTGGAATAATTCAGCCCTGGAGGGGATTCAGAATATTCTACCACATTCTTGTTGGAGTCAAGGGTTGGTTCAGGCTCGGGGTGACCCCTTCCCTCCTCTTCCTGGATGGAGTGTCCTGGGACAATGCCTGCTTCAATCTGCAAGGAGCCTGAGGGTCTCCGAAGCCTCTCTGGAGCTTTCCGAGGTGCCCAGCAGATTGGCCCAAGTCTCCCTGATCTAAGTCTGAACTCTCTAGCAACTAAAGCTTGCTCAGGCCACTTCCTGTCATGGGCAACCCTCATGGGCTTAGCGATTTGGCAGCTTGGGCTAACAAAGAGGTTCGGTTTCTTCCCTGGAGTGTGCCCAGCCTCTCTGCGGGGCTGCACACAGTTCCTCTGCTGAGTCGTAGGCTGAGGCGCCTGACCCCAGAGACAGCGTTGCCCCTCCTCAAAGCCAGCAGAATGCGGGCAGTGCTTTCCCTGGCTCCTGCCCCGTTAGCCTGGGATCCTCTTTAGTCTGGGTGGAGACCGAGGCAGATCAAGCTGCCTCATTTCAGTTTTGTTGCAGCATCTGCTGGAGCCTAAGGCGCCGGAGGGAACAGGGCATAGGAGTCACAGGAATCTACAGATAGAGAGCTACTCTGCTCTCTGTCTGCTGGGCTGTGGCGGCCATAGTGGGGCTCCTGCCCGTTAGATGGCTGTGATCGTCCTGTAACTGATTATGTTCCAAGCATTCTGTTCAGTTTGGCACTGCCTTTATGTTACATGTGTTCATTACTTTGTTTCCAAAGCAAAATGGGTATCAATTGCTCCTCCTGCCTCACTGGGACCCTGGGTGGCAACCAGGGTTCTGCCTTCTTTGTTGGACCTGACCTCTTGGAGCTCTTCAGGGCTCCTCAAAGACCCTGTTTCTCCCACCTCAGGGGCTCCCAGCCCCTTAGATCCAGGCTTGTGGAGAGCCAGGACTGTCAGCCCAGGCCACTCTTATAGGGATGGAAGGGGACCCACGTGCATGGAGAGCTGCCTCTGAGCTGAGCACAACGATAGAGACTCAAGTGACAGCAGCTGGGAACCCTATAAAGGTGGGGTTTGTGTTTTACAGTTTGAGGTTCCTGAGGGGTTCCTAAGGACCTCATGGAGATTAAGAAATGTGTCCGAGGTCCTAGCGGATAGTTAGCAAAGTATCCAGCCCCGGATTCTGGGCTGTCTTCCCACTATGCTGTGCGAACCATCCCAGCATCCAGCGCCACCCGCTTCTCAGGTTGCCTTGTGGACCAGGAGACGTTTGCAGGTTACATGGGATGGGGATTACTTAATACTAATACTGATGCTAATATTAAAACTAAAAATAATAGAAGCTGGTTAGTCTAGTGTGGATTCTGCCTGCTCAATATAAAGATCTTTTCAAATCAAGGATGCAAACCAGGATGATATTATCTACCTACGTAGTACCACCCTCCTATCCATTTACTCTGGATCATGCCTGCGTCCCCTCATGTTCATTTCTCTCACTCAAATTAGGTTATTTATGGTTGACTTGATGGCAGAGGCCTCAACTGTTTCATTCCCCTCTGTATCTGCAGTGCCCTGGCCAGCACCCGGCACATAGTTGGTGCTCACTAAACCCTTGTTATCGCTACAGCTTAGCTGTACACTCCCTCGAGTCAGGGGCTGCACACTCGCCATTGTTTCCCAGCACCAAGAATGGCACCTGGCCCGCAGGAGGCGCTCAATAAATATTGAATGAATGAGGGAAATGAAGGTGAGTAGACAAATACAGTGCAGCTCCGTGTTACAATGGAAAGAGCACTGGCTTTGGTGTTGGGACACGGCTCCTAGCCTTGCTGTGTGACCTTGAGCAATCCACTTTTCAGCTGACCCCCGTACTTCCCCATGTTGAATAAGACCCCTCTAGCACCAGGCCTGGCCAGTGAGGCTCTGTGTACATGAGGTGCATCAAGTTCTCAAAGGCAGAACTTCAGCTACGCGGAGGGGCTTGTCCGGGTTTCGCAGCTGGAGAGGGTGAGAAGTAGAACACTTTAGTTTCTCGCCTTTGGTTTTGTTTCTTAGATTATCCTTTCTTCTCTCTATATTGTGAAAAGGTGGTTGTTTTTCTTCCTGCCAAATGGATAAGAGTGTATATTTTGGTGTGGAACATTCTTCATTGCTGCAGAATTAGCCTGCAGCCCTTTCTAAGAGCACAGGGATGCGTGACCCCCTCCTTGGTGGTGCTGGGTCTCCACCTTAGGACACAGGCTCTTAATGCATGTTTAATGCCTGGGCTCTGTTAGGAAAAGTAGGGCCAGGAGCTACCCAATTAAGAATTCATCCAGTTTGTGTGCCCAGAGGGCCTGTGTTCACACAAAAGTCCTTGCGATAGTGACGATGATCATTTCCCTAGCGCTGCCATATCATCCACCATAATCTGGGAGCCCCTGGGCACAGCCATCACACGCATGTGGCACCTGGTGACATAAAGAATCCACTGCACCCCTCCCACCCCTGGGGACCTGCCCTGCGACTGCAGGCAAGAGGAGTAACGGCCACGAGAATCATCCTGATGAGAATAATGATAGGCACTCAGAGCAATCACCTCTCTCATCCAGGGAACACGGTATGGTCTCGTAACAGCGTTTAGTCCAACATTGTGGGAAGTAGCAGGGGGAAGAGTCCGGGGAGTAGATAAGATGCTCTCGTGACAGGAATGAGAAAGAAGCAAGGGGTCTGGCTTTTGGAAGGTGCCTCTTTTGAGGGCCGTCTGAGGTCTTTTGTGGGCTCCCACTAATGCCTTCTTTTCCTCTTCTTTCTGCATCCAGCATGATCTACACTTTAGTGAGCTCTTAACTCAAAGACCACGCACATCCTCAGAGACTGGGATGGGAGAGGCCCGAGGCTGCGCAGTCCACTTCTGCTGGTGATGGGAGAAGGGACCGGTGTGGGGATGTGACAGACAGAGACGGGCAGACACTCTGAATCGGGAGCCGGAAGCATGCAGCAGCCAGCGGCCGAGTGCGCACGTGTTGTCACCCTGTGTATCAGTCCTTGGCGTTCACACCCCACACTCGGGCTGTAGATCCCTTCTGAGCAGCGGGGGCACGAGGGGTGATGAAACACGAAACCTCTTCTGAGCGAGAATTGCTGCTTCCTGAATCCACTTTATTGAATGGCTCCCTGAAGTTCACACTGCGTTCCTGGGCCGCGGGCGTGGAGGCTGGATGGCTGGCAGGTGCCTGCTAAGGAACGGCGTGACCCAGGGTCAAGGCTGTATCTGTGGGACTGATTGAAGTCCTCAAGGACGTCACTGGGCTACCTGAGACTCTCGTGTTTCTTCCAAGCCCTGGCCACACCCTTCACTTCAATGGGAGGGGCCTGAAAGGTGTGCAGATTTGCCTTGGGCTATAACCAGCCCTGAGCCTGCAGGGCTGTCTATTTTCCTGCTCTGCTTTGTAAGAGCCCAGTTTAGGATGTTTGTTAGTGACATCACAAGCTGAGTTTGGGACAGTATGTTGGTAAAGAGTTATGGCCAAAGTCAGGGCTGGGAGGTGGTGAGATGGGAAGGGGGGAATCATAGGAAAAAATGATTTTTTAAAACACTGATGACATGTTCAAGGTGTTAATTCTTCACCACAACAAACTGTATTCTTCTGTTGTCATCTCAAACTATCACAGAGTCACTGAATGCTAATCAATTGGTCAACACTAGTCAAAGCTACTGACTTTTAAGGCTCCCAAAACAATTCTGAGGCCAGAAAAAGCTGGAGTGGCAGCTCTGTACTGTGGGCATCCGGCAGCCGAGAAGTAAGACAACATAATTATAGCTTCATTTATGATGCTGCATCATTCGTGCTGTTCGGTTCAACACAAGGACATTAGCTCATTTAGAATTTTCCATTCGACATTCTCTCCTTTTTGGGTAGGAGTTGTACTCGGGTGTTGTAAATAATGACAAGGCTGAGATTTTTATTATGTTTAAATTGGGCACCATGATTTTGACCTTATTCCCCAAACTTCCCTTCTTTTCTTCTGTTTGACATACACAGGCTATTTATACATATACCAGCTTCCACCTGAAGTCCGTGACTCAGGTTTATGAATGGTGTTTGTGTAACACGTGTGCTGTGTTTAAAACGCAGCGACCACTTGAGTGTCTCGCCTAGCTGGCTGTCTCATTTAAACGCATTACAGGCTGGCTTCATCTCCATATGGATGGTAAACTGGTAGGAGGACAAAGAGAAGTTTCAAAAAAGCATTTTCCTTCTAAAACTTCTACCGAAAACAAAATGTAGAACTTCTGCTCTGAGGTTGAAGGTATGGAACCGGAGGATTCAAGGCAATATTTTTGGGGAGCAGGCTTCCCCTTGGCCAATACCCATCGTCCTGTCCGAGCAACTGTGGTTGCGGTGGATAGTTTCCTTTAGGGCTGGTTGGCTCCGTCTCTTGACTCCATTCCTGAGACAACCAGCCACCTTCATCCAGAGAAATCAGCCCTGGGCTCCAGGCTGCAGGCAGCAAATCTAACCCCACCGCCATCCTGCAAATGCAACTGAAGTCAGAGGGTAAATGGTCCATGTTACTTCACACCACGGAGCTGTTGTTTGTTTTTATACTTTGCCTCCTTCCAAAAAGATTTGAAGTGGCTTATAATAGCAGGCACAAGTATGCAAAGACTGTTAAAATGGAAATAGGAAATCCAAACTTAAAAAGGAGGAGGACACAGAGATACTGACTTCCTGAGGTACTCTATTTACTGGGATTGAGCATAAATTTGTTATCATTTCTCTTAACAGTAAATAATAGCAATTCATATTTACACAACGCTTTTCAGATTGCTTTTGCATCTCATTTGACTTTCCTCACCATCCTATGAAGTTGATACTATTCTTTTTCTCATTTTCTAAGTGAGGAAGCTGAGGTTCAGAGAGGGTAAGTGAGTTACCTATAGTCACACAGCAGTCCCAGACCTGCCTTTGAGCCCAGATTGTCTGACCTTAAAAACCCCATGTTCTTCCGTTTTAAACAGAGCACACGTGTTACACAAACACCATTCATAGACCTGAGTTACAGACTTCAGATGGAAGCTGGTACACTGAAGAGCTGACAAAGTAGCTTAGGGTTCTGTTAAGGTTTGATTAGCATTAACTTTTTGAGAGAAAGAGAGTATTTTAAAAAGAGTTATAGGGAAAGTATATCTTCCTTCATGTGCTAGCCTCAGTCTTGCTTTATTGTGGGAGGTTCTTCTCTAAGGTGGTCCTCTAAAAGCTTTAAAGGCATCAAGTGTCTCTTGGGCAGTTATGTTTATGACGGAGAAACATCCAAATATTTCTCTCCAACGAGTTGTGACTGGGAAATAATCCCAGTGGTTGTTGGGAGTTTGAGCCAATTTTCAATTGCTGGGAGAAGCTAATTATGACGGTAAGAATCAGAGTAATACTCACAGTTGGTGGAGCCGTGTTGTGTACCAGGATTTATGCCAGGACCTCTTCCAACTCTCACAGTGATCCTACAAGGCAGGTTGCATATTCTCACCCCCAGTTTACAGGTCAGGAAAACAGGGAGGCTCAGGACGGATGAGTCTTCCCTGGGTGAATCAGCCAGACCAGAGCTCGAGGCTACAAATAAATGGCCAAATAATAACAGTAGCTAAAATTCAGGTGTTGGGCATTATTCTATATGTTTTGTGTGCTTTTGTCTGATCCTCATAACAATACCATGACGTCGATATTATCTCTGCTTTATAGATGAAGAAAGTCCCAGAAGGTGAGTTACTTGCAGAGACCCAGAGCTAGTAAGGGGTGCGTATAGAGCTACAGCTGGAATTTAACCCCAAGTCTGCCTCTTCACACATAATTTTTCCTTCTTGGATATCTTTGTTGCGCATTGTTTGTCCCACAGAAATGACCGAAGGGAGGAAGGGGAGTGAAGCAGGAGAAACAGCACCCTGGATAAATCACAAAGTGAATATTACCCTTGGGTGATGGAGAGCTCATCCTACCAAGCATGTATGTGGGCATCAAGGAGAGGGGGGACACACATATTATGTGAGGGTGGCATTGGTGGGCTGGTTCCCATTGCCTTAGGGAGGCAGAGCGGCTAGGCTTGGCATGGCTGTGCCCGAAGGGTCAGAGCGGAATCGGGGGGGGGGGGAGGCGCTAAATTTACTTTTCACTTAATTAATGAAGTGAACGATGGCACCCACTGCTCTGACTTGCTATAAAGATTAAATGAGTTCACATTTGCAGAGAACTTAGGAGAGCGCCCTCACGTGGTAAGCACTAACTCTTTGTAGGGGGTGAATCTTCCTCGCCATCCTTCTTCTGCCCGGTGCCCACCCAGGGCAAGGTCCTCTGTTGGGAGGGAAGTCACCTGGCCACGTGGGAAGGGAGTGAAGACCCTGGACCCTGCTACCCTCCTGATGTTTTCATCTGTAGTGTCCTGAGTGGAGGTCATGCTGGGACATGGCATCTCGTTTCAATGCCGTGTTCTCTGGCCAATCATGATAACAACTGCTGTTGAGTACTTGCCCTATGCCAGGTGCTGTGCAAAGCACTTGACGTGCAAGGTCTCATTTAATCCCCACAGCAATGCTATGAGGTAGGCACTCTTCCTGTCTCCAATGTATAGTTGAAAAGCTAAAGCTTATAGAGGTTAAACAAATGAGTAAATGTCACAATTCCTTGGAAGTCATGGAGCCGAGACTCCAGCCGAAGTCTAGCCTTGACTATTTGTTCATTCCTGTAAGGGAGGGCAATGGGATGTGAGAAAGAGTAGAAAAGGGGACGGAGAAGGGAGAACAGGAGAGGCACTGCCGGGAAGTGTGGGTTTGCTCACCTCACAGGTTTCACAGCAAGCAAGTCCCCGTAAATGACTTTGTAATCAGAAGCATTTGTGCTATGGGATCTTGTACAAGCTTCTTAAACTTTCTGAGACTCAGCTTTCCCATATGTAAAATGGGAGGTAATAATACCTCCATTTGAGTGAGGTTGTGATAAAGTGATTATGTACATAGAGTTTGTACAGAGAGCCTGTCTCGTACTGGATGCTCAGCAGATCTTGGGCCTTAGAGCTCTGCTCCACTCCCCCTCCCTTCACAGAGCTTAAGGAAGGATTATGTCGCATAAAATGGTAAAACACTTCTCATAGTAGCACATGGCAAGATTCAATGAATCTTAGCTTCCTTCCTCCCCTCCCTCCATCCTGGGGGCGGACATGGGTAACAGAGCTCAGCCCTCTCAAGCAAATCTCCCCTCTGCTTCCTATTTTTAGGCTTGGTAATTGCACCAATGTTGAATAAAATCGTCACGGTTATGACAGTTTTGTTCTCCTACGTAAGAGAGAATGCAGCCAGCAAAATGCTTTGACAACAATTAATTGCACTCACGCTGTGTCATTGCACAGATCCGTTTCATAACCTTCTCTTTTCTTGGACTTGGGCTGCTCTATTCCAAACCGTGCTCTGGTAAATGAAGTTTAGATCTCAAAGCTGCCTCTGCTGCCGAGCCTTAGGCAGAAGGCTGTCATCACTGTAGGTGTTTGAGGAGGCATCTTGGAACGTGCCCCGTGACTTGCCTCATCCAGGCAGAGGGAAGCGTGAGCCGAGCAGAGAAGTGATTCTTCAGGACACAGCCAGGCGTTTCCAGGGAAAGATGGGAAAGGTTTTTGCTTCATCCTGCCCACATTTTCTTCCTCCTCAGCTAGTAGTGTGCTCGAGCTGGCTCATACAGGCTTATGAAAGCCAATCATAAAATTTTGCTAAATGGGATTTTTGCAAAATGGTTGTTAAACACAGCTATTATTAAAACCGGTTATGTAAGCTTACAATTATATTAATTAAATTAAACAAAGATAAATGTATAGTCGAAAGTCATCACCTCCTAATTATTTCATTACGTTTTGCTGTGATCTATGCTCTTGAGGTTATGTCTATTGTATCTATGGTGGGAACTCTGTATAACAGTGCCCTACTGTGCACTTCTTCCCATCTTTATGTTCAGTGATGTCCCATTAATAGCTTGAAATCGGCCATGCTGGGAGTATTTACACCACAGAAAATGGCAAATGCTACAGATGAGGCCCATCCCTCTCCTTTACCCTCCCCTCCTGGTGCTAGTTGTTAAACATTTACTAGTACACCTTGTTCACATTTACCAGTAAACACTGTTCCCAGCTCTGGCACACTGTTGGGCTACACTGGGAGCCGGTGACCAGAGTGGCACCTGGGACCAGTACCCCTGAAGGCTTGGGCACCAGAACCCATTGTTCACCACCCTGAAGGAGCCACTGCCATCGTGGCCAGAACTGCCACCCACCCACGGCAGTGACGCCAGCAGTACTGCCACTTAAGCTCTTTAGGTCCCCTAGAGGTGATAGGAAAGGAGACTTTCAGTTTTGTGCACTGTAGGCCATGAGGGCTTGGGCTTGGAGATGATATAAGTGCAGCACACTCTGCTGAGCATGAACCTACTGTTTGTACTTTGACCCTAGACTCACTACCCTTGAATTAACTTGGGGACCATCATTCTTCCTGTAGGAGGGGTCTCTTCCCAGGAGGCTTCCAGGGTCCCCATGCAGCCAAGCCCATGCCTCTAGTCTGGATGCTGGGGGAATACAGACTGCACTCTGCTATGTTCCCACCTCCTAATGTGGTTTAAGGATGAGTAAGATAAGCCTGTAAGGTGCCTGGTGCTGTGCTTTGCACAAAATATAAACTCGGTAACCCTTGCTCTGCTCATCTTTTCTCTGCTCGGCTGTTCACAGTATGGGTGGCCCCTTCCAGCCCGCCTACAGGGACCATTCTTCTGCATGCTCTCTCTCCTCCAAAAGCCAGTCTCCTGGTTGGGCCCCTGGTACTTCAGGGGACAGACACACAGCTTTTGGTTTAGAGACCCAACAGTCGGAGGTTGTTTTGTTTCCTGGAATGACTACCTCACGGCCAGGGAGAGAGACTAAAATGCCACGGCAGTGTTCCTGTTCAAATGTCGTAACAGGGGTCTGAGTAGTAAACCCCATCTGTCCTTTTCAGAAATGCTTAGCACATGAGAAAAACAACATCATCTTTCTGGTAGGAATAACTTCTGACATTTTAGAGCAGGAGAAGTAGGGAAAAGGAGAAACCAGTTAAATACCAGTCCCCACATTAAATTAATTATAAAGGAGCACATCCATCAAGCCCCCATGCCTGGGATAGTCTGTTTTGAATGCATCAATGAAAGCAGCAGGGCAGCACTAGAGGCTTTGGGGGAAATTTTGTTGGTTAGTGGCATCAGAGGACGGGTCTTGTGATGCTGTTCTTATTTTCCCAAATTGAGAGTGAGTTTGATGTTGAGGAAACTTTCTAGACTCTACAAGGTACAGAGATCCCTCTCAGTGGGGTGCAGACCACAGCATAATTTAATGCCCGGCAGATGGGCCAGATCCCCGAGGGACGGCTCGGAACCCTGCACCCTGGGCAACCAGTCTTTAAAGTTAGCAGTTCTTTGTATTAATCGATATTTCATGATTAGATTAAAATAACTATTCCACAAGATCTAGCCCTTACCTAACATGGTTACAAGTGCAGTGGAAAACTTAGCAGTAAAGACCCAAAAGCAGCTCTAGCTAAAATAAGAAAAATGAGACCTGATCACATTCTTCATTTGAGACACAAGCCATCTGGGTCTGGGTTACTGGAGAACCCCCACTGCACGTTTCAACCTTACAGTTTGGGGAAGCCCAGCCCCAGCCACACCCAAATGTTCAGCGCCAGTTGGATTATAATACTTTCTAGGGAGCTAAACAGAGGGAGCCCAAGAGTGCTGGTTCATGGATCAACATCAGCCTGGAAAGTGGAAGGTTGTCCTGAAAGGGGTGCTGTGGGGCTTTGCATTTGATCCTGTCCTGTTCGACATTTATTATCAGTAACCTTCACATGAAGGCAACAGATCAACTGTGGGATGAGTGGGTCCAGAGCGGGGCATCTAGAATCCATTTCACAGGACTAGGCAGAGAAGCTTCAAGAAGACTCCTCTGGGTGCTTCTGCACATGGTCCTGAGCAGAGGGGTGGGCAGGGTGGCTCTGCACCAGGAACTCTGGTCTGAAGGGCTGGTGAGAGGCCTCTGCCCATGACCTTCTGTGAGCAAGTGAAACTAGATGAAGCACCAAGGAAAAGAAAAAAGGGGCTCTGAGAATCGTGGGGACCTTGGGAAGCTAGAAATAAGAGAAGTCAAAAGAACTGCTATACATAAAAGAAGAGGTGAAGCAAATGCTTACCTGACTCAAGGGTTTATCCTGTATGGGGCTCTCTGTGCTTCATGGACTTGGGTGACTATTTCCTTTCCCATGTTAGCTGTGTGGCTGACAGGCTCTTGGTGCTCCGGCCGGGTGTCAGGCCTGTGCCTCTGAGGTGGGAGAGCCGAGTTCAGGACATTGGTCAACCAGAGACCACCCAGCTCCACATAATATCAAATGGCGAAAGCTCTCCCAGAGATCTCCATCTCAATGCTAAAACCCAGGTCCACTCAACGACCAGCAAGCTACAGTGCTGGACACCCTATGCCAAACAACTAGCAAGACAGGAACACAACCCTACCCATTAGCAGAGAGGCTGCCTAAGATCATAATAAGGTCACAGACACCCCAAAACACACCACCAGACGTGGACCTGCCCACCAGAAAGACAAGATTCAGCCTCATCCACCAGAACACAGGCACTAGTCCCCTCCACCAGGAAGCCTACAAAACCCACTGAACCAAACTTAGCCACTGGGGGCAGACACCAAAAACAACAGCAACTACGAACCTGCAGCCTGCAAAAAGGAGACCCCAAACACAGTAAGTTAAGCAAAATGAGAAGGCAGAGAAACACACAGCAGATGAAGGAACAAGGTAAAAACCCACCCGACCAAACAAATGAAGAGGAAGTAGGCAGTGTACCTGAAAAAATTCAGAATAATGATAGTAAAGATGATCCAAAATCTTGGAAATAGAATGGAGAAAATACAAGAAATGTTTAACAAGGACCTAGGAGAACTAAAGAGCAAACAAACAATGATGAACAACACAAGAAATGAAATTAAAAATTCTCTAGAAGGAACCAATAGCAGAATAACTGAGGCAGAAGAATAGATAAGTGACCTGGAAGATAAAATAGTGGAAATAACTACCGCAGAGCAGAATAAAGAAAAAAGAATGAAGAAAATTGAGGACAATCTCAGAGACCTCTGGGACAACATTAAACACACCAACATTCAAATTACAGTGGTCCCAGAAGAAGAAGAGAAAAAAGAAAGGGACTGAGAAAATATTTGAAGAGATTATAGCTGAAAACTTCCCTAATATGGGTAAGGAAATAGTCAATCAAGTCCAGGAAGCGCAGAGGGTCCCATACAAGATAAATCCAAGGAGAAACACGCCAAGACACATATTAATCAAACTATCAAAAATTAAATGCAAAGGAAAAATATTAAAAGCAGCAAGAGAAAAGCAACAAATAACATACGATGGAATCCCTGTAAGGTCAACAGCTGATCTTTCAACAGAAACTCTGCAAGCCAGAAGGGACTGGCAGGACATATTTAAAGTGATGAAAGGGAAAAACCTACAACCAAGATTACTCTACTCAGCAAGGATCTCATTCAGATTTGATGGAGAAATTAAAACTTTTACAGACAAGCAAAAGCTAAGAGAATTCAGCACCATGAAACCAGCTTTACAACAAATGCTAAAGGAACTTCTCTAGGCAGGAAACACAAGAGAAAGAAAAGACTTAAAATAACAAACCCAAAACAATTAAGAAAATGGTAATAGGAATATACATATCGATAACTACCTTAAAAGTAAATGGTTTAATGCTCCGATCAAAAGACAGACTGGCTGAATGGATACAAAAACAAAACCCGTACATATGCTGTCTACAAGAGACCCACTTCAGGCCTAGGGACACATACAGACTGAAAGTGAGGGTGTGGAAAAAGATATTCCATGCAAATGGAAATCAAAAGAAAGCTGGAGTAGCAATTCTCATATCAGACAAAATAGACTTTAAAAGACAGACTATTACAAGAGACAAAGAAGGACACTACATAACGATCAAGGGATCAATCTAAGAAGAAGATATAATAATTGTAAATATGCATTCAACATAGGAGCTCCTCAATACATAAGGCAAATGCTAACAGCCATAAAAGGGGAAATTGACAGTAACACAATCATAGTAGGGGACTTTAACACCCCACTTTCACCAATGGACAGATCATCCAAAATGAAAATAAATGAGGAAACACAAGCTTTAAATGACACATTAAACAAGATGGACTTAACTGATATTTATTGGACATTCCATCCAAAAATAACAGAATACACTTTTTTCTCAAGTGCTCAAGGAACATTCTCCAGGATAGATCATATCTTGGGTGACAAGTCAAGCCTTGGTAAATTTAAGAAAATTGAAATCATATCAAATATCTTTTCTGACCACAACACTATGAGATTAGATATCAATTACAGGAAAAAAACCTGTAAAAAATACAAACACATGGAGGCTAAACAATACACTACTAACTAACCAAGCGATCACTGAAGAAATCGAAGAGGAAATCAAAAAATACCTAGAAACAAATGACAATGAAAACACGATGATCCAAAAACTATGGGATGCAGCAAAAGCAGTTCTAAGAGGGAAGTTTATAGCAATACAATCCTACCTCAAGAAACAAGAACCATCTCAAATAAACAACTTAACCTTACACCTAAAGCAATTAGAGAAAGAAGAACAAAAAAACCCCAAAGGTAGCAGAAGGAAAGAAATCATAAGGATCAGATGAGAAATAAATGAAAAAGAAATGAAGGAAACAATAGCAAAGATCAATAAAACTAAAA
Organism: Balaenoptera acutorostrata; assembly: GCF_949987535.1. Taxonomy (NCBI): domain Eukaryota; kingdom Metazoa; phylum Chordata; class Mammalia; order Artiodactyla; family Balaenopteridae; genus Balaenoptera; species Balaenoptera acutorostrata. The sequence continues at coordinate 164,729,098 of NC_080064.1, forward strand.
GCTGGTTCTTTGAGAAGATAAACAAAATTGATAAACCATTAGCCAGACTCATCAAGAAAAAAAGGGAGAAGACTCAAATCAATAGGATTAGAAATGAAAAAGGAGAATTAACAACTGACACTGCAGAAATACGAAGGATCATGAGAGATTACTACAAGCAACTCTATGCCAATAAAATGGACAACTTGGAAGAAATGGACAAATTCTTAGAAAAGCACACCCTTCCTAGACTGAACCAGGAAGAAATAGAAAACATAAATACACCAATCACAAGCACTGAAATTGAGACTGTGATTAAAAATCTTCCAACAAAAAAAAGCCCAGGACCAGATGGCTTCACAGGTGAATTCTATCAAACATTTAGAGAGGAGCTAACACCTATCCTTCTCAAACTCTTCCAAACTATAGCAGAAGGAGGAACACTCCCCAACTCATTCTACGAGGCCACCATCACCGTGATACCAAAACCAGACAAAGATGCCACAAAAAAAGAAAACTACAGGCCAATATCACTGATGAACATAGATGCAAAAATCCTCAACAAAATACTAGCAAAGAGAATCCAACAGCACATTAAAAGGATCATACACCATGATCAAGTGAGGTTTATCCCAGGGATGCAAGGATTCTTCAATATACACAAAACAATCAATGTGATAAACCATATTAAAAAATTGAAGGAGAAAAACGATATGATCATCTCAATACAGGCAAAAAAAGCCTTTGACAAAATTCGACACCCATTTATGATAAAAACCCTCCAGAAAGTAGGCATAGAGGGAACTTACGACAACATAATAAAGGCCATGTGTGAGAAACCCACAGCCAACATTTTCTCAATGGTGAGAAACTGAAACCATATCCTCTAAGATCAGGAACAAGACAAGGTCATCCACTCTCACCACTATTATTCAACATAGTTTTGGAAGTTTTAGCCACAGCAATCAGAGAAGAAAAAGAAATAAAAGTAATCCAAATCAGAAAAAAAGAAGTAAAGCTGTCACTGTTTGCAGATAACATGATACTATATACAGAGAGTCCTAAAGATGCTACCAGAAAACTACTAGAGCTAATCAATGAATTTGGTAAAGTAGCAGGATACAAAATTAATGCACAGAAATCTCTTGCATTCCTATACACTAATGATGAAAAATCTGAAAGAGAAATTAAGGAAACACTCCCATTTACCACTGCAACAAAAAGAATAAAATACCTAGGAATAAACCTACCTAAGGAGACAAAAGACCTGTATGCAGAGAACTATAAGAAACTGATGAAAGAAATTAAAGATGGTGCAAACAGATGGCGAGATATACCATGTTCCTGGATTGGAAGAATCAACGTTGTGAAAATGACTATACAACCCAAAGCAATCTACAGATTCAATGCAATCCCTATCAAACTACCAGTCGGATTTTTCACAGAACTAGAAAAAAAAAATTTCACAGTGTGTATGGAAAAACAAAAGACCCCGAATAGCCAAAGCAATCTTGATAAAAAAAACAGAGCTGGAGCAATCAGGCTCCTGGACTTCAGGCTATACTACAAAGCTACAGTAATCAAGACAGTATGGTACTGGCACAAAAACAGAAATATAGATCAATGGAACAGGATAGAAAGCCCAGAGATAAACCCACACACATATGGTCACATTATTTTTGATAAAGGAGGCAAGCATATACAATGGAGAAAAGACAGCCTCTCAATAAGTGGTGCTGGGAAAACGGGACAGCTACATGTAAAAGAATGAAATTAGAACACTCCCTAACACCATACACAAAAATAAACTCAAAATGGATTAAAGACCTAAATGTAAGGCCAGACACTATCAAACTCTTAGAGGAAAACATAGGCAGAACACTCTATGACATAAATCACAGCAAGATCCTTTTTGACCCACCTCCTAGAGAAATGGAAATAAAAACAAAAATAAACAAATGGGACCTAATGAAACTTAAAAGCTTTTGCACAGCAAAGGAAACCATAAACAAGACCAAAAGACAACCCTCAGAATGGGAGAAAACATTTGCAAATGAAGCAACTGACAAAGGATTAATCTCCAAAATTTACAAGCCACTCATGCTGCTCAGTATCATAAAACAAACAACCCAACCCAAAAATGGGCAGAAGACCTAAATAGACATTTCTCCAAGGAAGATATACAGATTTCCAACAAACACATGAAAGGATGCTCAACATCATTAATCATTAGAGAAATGCAAATCAAAACTACAATGAGGTATTACCTCACACTGGTCAGAATGGCCATCATCAAAAAATCTACAAACAGTAAATGCTGGAGAAGGTGTGGAGAAAAAGGACCCCTCTTGCTCTGTTGGTGGGAATGTAAATTGATACAGCCACTATGGAGAACAGTATGGAGGTTCCTTAAAAAACTAAAAATAGAACCACCATACGACCCAGCAATCCCACTACTGGGCATATACCCTGAGAAAACCATAATTCAAAAAGGGTCATGTACCACATGTTCATTACAGCTCTATTTACAATAGCCAGGACATGGAAGCAACCTAAATGTCCATTGACAGATGAATGGATAAAGAAGATGTGGCACATATATACAGTGGAATATTACTCAGCCATAAAAGGAAATGAAATTGAGTTATTTGTCGTGAGGTGCATGGACCTAGAGTCTGTCATACAGAGTGAAGTAAGTCAGAAAGAGAGAAACAAATACTGTTTGCTAACACATATATATGGAATCTAAAAAAAAAAAGGTTCTGAAGAACCTAGGGGCAGGACAGGAATAAAGACGCAGACGTAGAGAATGGACTTGAGGACATGGGGAGGGGGAAGGGTAAGCTGGAACGAAGTGAGAGAGTGGCATGGACATATATACACTACCAAATGTAAAATAGCTAGTGGGAAGCAGCCGCATAGCACAAGGAGATCAGCTCGGTGCTTTGTGACCACCTAGAGGGGTGGGATAGGGAGGGTGGGAGGGAGACGCAAGAAGGAGGAGATATGGGGATATATGTATATGTATAGCTGATTTGCTTTGTTATAACGCAGAAACTAACACACCATTGTAAAACAATATACTCCAATAAAGATGTTAAAAAAAAAAGAAGACTCTTCAAAGAACCAAAGGCTCAAGAGAGACTTCCCTGCTTGTCCAGTGGTTAAGACTCCACGTTTCCATTGCACGGGGCACGGGGTTGATCCCTGGTTGGGAAACTAAGATCCTGCATGCTGTGCGTCATGGCCAAAAAACAAAACAAAACAAAACAACCCCCCCCAAAAAACCCCCAAAGGCTCCAAGTGGGCAGAGGGCAGGATTTGGGTGGAAGCAACCTTCCCCCACCCTTTCCTCTTCATATGGAGCTGCAGCAGTTGTTTCCCAGGGAGGGTTCTGGAGAGGTGTCAGGTAGAAGGTGTGTTCTGTGGTCAAGCACCTGTGGGAACTGGGCTGAGCGCATCAGCAGACTTTCCCAAACCCTGCAGTCATGAGCATCACGAGGGATGACGGTCTCCGTGAAATGTAGCAGGAGAGACTCAGAGAGAGGCATGGGACAAATGGGCTCATGGTGACTGAGAGATGAGTATGTACTATGGGATGGAATAGGTTCCACATATGGAACTAAGCACTGCAAGTAATGTGAAAAAGTCAGGCTTGCTCCACATTGGGTAACACCACTAGTGATAATCAATCCACATAATGTAAATGTAGGTTGAGTTCAGGATTTGATAGATTATAAGCTCTTTGAGGATAGGTATTTATTTCAATAGCTCTGGAGCTGGACTTAGTTCTTAATAGACCACAGTAAATATATGTTGAAGTAAATTGAATTTTGGATTGCTTTTGGAACCAGCAGGAGGCAGAGATAAGTGCTACAGTCAGTAGGAATCAGTGTCCTATGAGGAATGTAGGAGGGAAGAGTGTTAAAACAACGGGGAGGCCTGCATCCTGGAGACATCTTTCTGGGTTCAGTAGCAGGAAAACAGGCAAAGGCTCAGACAGAGTGCCTGCAGGTTGGTTCCCACGGCAAACCTCCCTGGGCTCATTCTCCTCTGAATCACTGAAACATAGACTCAAAGGAGCAAAGACAGCTGGGTTTCCAGAGTCACATAGTGACTAACACTGAACTCCATCACCTTCTGTACCTGTAACAGTCGAGAAAACCTTGAGGGAAAAAAAAGCCAGGTCTTTCTTTGACTGTTGTTTATTGTCTTGGGAGAATCTGGCTCATGGAAGCAGCTGTGGGGAGGAACATACAGGAAGTCACGTGCAGTGCCCTGGGTATTGCTCAGGTGTCTGAAGCCCATCATCAGCTTAGCCCTTGTGTGGTACTTCTGGCAGAAACAGGGCCTTCGTGGCTCCTGCTCTGCCCTCAACCCCTGGGAAGTTCTCCCACCTGGGGCTGTGGGGGGAAGGGAGCAGGTGGGAGCAGAGTAAGTGCTCAGGGAGAGTGACTTTAATGCCAAGCACTTCTACAAGGTGCTTGTTCATGTCCAACTTTTGAGTGGTTGGTCAGTCTGGTCCCAAGAGAAGCAAGGGAGAGGGCAGGACTATTCTGGGTAATGGATGGTAATGTGTTCAGTTTTGCTGTTGTATAGATCAAGGTGATTCCAGCTATGGTGTGATAGAGACTGGCTCCATTTTTGATGTTTGACTGCTGACAGCTTTCAAGCCTCATCAGGCTGCCTTCCCCTTCCTCCCACATCTGGGCAAGCCGATAAGAAAGTCTTCATGCTCCCTCACTCAACACCAGAGGAAAGTTCCAGCCACACAAAACCTGGCTTGTTTGTGAGCCCTCCCTAGTCCCATCCACTAACCACAATAAAAGCCCAAGCCAGTCACCCCTCTTCCCTCTCTCAAGCCATCTTTAGACCTGATTGGGAACCTGCCCTGCTTTCCCCTGAAAGACTCATTCTGTGAGTAATAGATCTCTTCATGCCCTCTTGTGCATGTGTGGCATCATCAGTCTCAACATCCAAACCAAATTTTGGGTTGGGGGTTGGTCTGGCTCTCACGCCAGGGCAACCAAAACATATGGTAGCAGATGAACCCTGAATACAATAGAAGTCTATTTCGGGTTCATGTCCTAGTTCATTGCAGGAGTTCCTGGTCAGACAGGCTTCCATGAGCTCATTCAGAGACCCAGGCTCCTTCTATCTTGTGGCTCCTCCCATCTTGTGGCTCCTCCACCTATTCCAGGTCTTTAGAATTCTCTCCATTCAGTCAACAGATGGGAGAAGAACAGGGAGAGTCACATGATAGGTTTTCAAAGGGGTCAGGCTTGGAACTGGTACACATCACTTCCCAACTTTCCTTTGCTTAGAACTCAGTCATAAAGCCACACCCACCCACACGGAACATTGGGAAATGTAGTCTAGGTGGGTTTTGGTGAATGTGTAGCAGTCCCCACCACAGATATGTTGGCTATGAATATCAATTGGTCATTGAGGTGAAATATTTAAAAGGGAGTAAGATAGAGGGGTCGGAGGAGAAAGTTCTGGGCTAGAGCTATGCATTTATAAGTCTAATTTCTAGGCAATGAAAGGGAAAAGGGAAAGAAAAGGAAAAAGAGGATAATTCTATTCATAATTTCCTTTTTGTTTGATTTTCATCTTTGAGGATTGCCTCCTAAAACCTCACTAGCAGTGAGGGGTGTTGACAGGGGGAGAAAAAAAGCAGGAAGATGTGAAATGCCACCCCTTGAAATTAGAGCCAGCAGCTTGTCTACACACACACGCGCGTTCACACACACACACACACACACACATATACACACATCACGCACACTTTTTTTCTTTTTTTTTTTTAAATGATCTAGCCTCTCCAGTCTCCTGCCCTTCTAAGCCTCCAATGAGAAGAAAAAGGAAGTAGCAGGCTAATTGGAGAAAAGGGTGAAGGAATGGCAGACTTAGTAAAGGAGAGGGGAAATCAGTCTGCTATTTTAAGGCTTAGAATGTCTTTCCATAAGTCATTATGGTCTCCTTGCCAGTTAATCTCATTTCAAATGAAGTTGAAAGGTAATCTGATAGGTTTCATTTTCTCCACAAATAATTCATCAATTCAGATGAACTCAGAACCATGACATAGCATGTAGGAGGATTTCAAGGTCTGATAAGGTGATAATTACCAGGACTGTGCTGGAACTGACAGCTGTTATTGGAATGATCTACTTTTTATTGAAATTCTTTGTATGATTAGAAAAGAAGATGCCTAAATCAAATTAATCTGCAGCAGTTGGCAGACCCATATTGCTCCAGTGCAGACCAACAGAGCTGTGTGTGGATGTGTGTAGAGAGGGCAGAGTCTGTGCCTGATTTAGAACTTCACAGGCAGAAGACTCTCACGTCTAGCCAATGACAGGAGCTGTTCAGATATGCAGAGCCGAATGGTATGTTCAGTTCCAGAATCCTGGAGAAACCTGAGAAAGGGAATCAGACACATTTATCAGCCCAAGCCAGTTCCTTTGTAGTAGCTCCTGCCTTGCTCAGGCTGGCGATGTATTGCTGCATTAACAGGTTACATCAATTCTACAATCTCCTCTCCCACTCCCCTGCCCCCAGATGGATGGCAGAAAGTGAAGATGGAACATAATTGTTTGTCTGGTGGACCAGAAGGAAAGATTATGTCTTCTGTAAGCACTAAATCATTGCTTTAATGTAAGTATACTTAAGCTGATGGAATATCTTCTTCAACCTTGAAATACATGTAAGCTTATGAAATAAACTCATAAGGTTCAAGATAACCATAACAGTGAATGGATAGATAGAGTGCATATATTAGAAGATCAGTACTTGCAAATTAATTATCTATTTATTCATTTGTATATATCACTCACTCATGCATTTATTCAACAAGAGTTTATAAAATATCTGCCATGTACAGCCCTGAATATATAAAGATGAATAAAATGTAGCTGATGCTCTCAGCCTTCACGGAGCTCACACCTGTTTATTTCTCTACCTCTGTCTCCATCCATGCAGCCAAACATCCATCCATCCATCCATCCATCCATCCATCCATCCATCCATCCGAGATGCCTACTGAGTCCTTTGTGGCTCTCAGAGATTCAACTGTGCCTCAAACCCCCAGCCCTCTGAAACTCTAAAAGCCCTTCCCAGAGTTTGTGTACTGGATGTTTGCTCCTCCTCCTTCTCTCTGTTTCTGTGCTTTCGGGCTGCCTGGAGAGTCCTTATTCCAATACTTCAGTGTGAACACAAAGCCTTGCCCCGTCACTGGTTTCTGTCTCTCCAATTCATATGTCTTAATTATTTTGGGAGTTTAGTAATTTTATATAAGATGGGGGGAAAAGAAAAGGGAAGAGTCATATCATGGAGCCTTTGACCATTACACATTTCCTCTCCCTTTCTCTCACCCTTCTTGTGTTTCTTCTAAAGATGTAAAAATATATGAGACTTCCAACCCTCCCTGCCCCAACAGACACACACACACACACACACACACACACACACACACCCCCTACAGTCTCCCACTGAATAAATCATTCCCTGGGGGCTCAACTTTTACCCCAAGTCAGTTGGTCAAACACAGTTTTCCAAAGAAAACTTCCCAAAAGGAGTTCTAGAAAGGAAATGGATTCTTTCCCCCTCGACTATGTATTATTTATCTATGTATATTATATCTTAAAACCCCAGTCTTAAGACAGGGCATGGAGAGCTGAATAAGTGATGGGAAATGATTGATAGGCAGATAGATAGGTAGGTAAGTAGTTTACCTTAAAACTAGGGTCAGCTTTCATGTACCTCAGAAAAAGAAAATGAAAAACTTCAACAATTACAGTTCGGTTTGCACCTCTATTTCTTAAGCTAATGTTTTTTAAGTAGGTGTCTTGGCCTGCGATCTTGTACTGCAAGGTACAAAAAAGCATTTAATCAAGTTTAAGCAATAAGGCATGTACTAAGTTATCTGTTGTTGTGTAACAAATTACTCCAAAACTTAGTTTCATGAAACAATAAGCATTCATTATCTCACAGTTTCTGAGGGCCAGGAGTCTGGGGGCAGCTGAGCTGAGTCGTGCTGGCTTAGGGTGTCTCTTGAAGGTGTAGTCCAGATGTTGGCCAGAGCTGTGGTCATGGGAAGACTTGACTGGGATGGAAGATCTGCTTTTGAAATGCTCCTCACATGGCTATTAGCAGGAAGCCTCAGTTCCTCGTAACGTGGGTCCCTTCTCACAACGTGGTACGTGGCTTTGGAGTAATCTAGAGGACAAGGGGAAATCACAATGTATTTTATGACCAAGCCTCAGAGGTGGAGGGGAGTACGTGTGGGTGTGGCTAGTAGGGGTGAGGATCATCAAGGGCCATCTTGGAGGTGGCTTCCATAGGGCATGTACTCAAGGGCACCAGATTCAATTCCATGAACATCTGAGAGCAAGAAACTAGTGGAAGCAGAAATAGGAAGGTAGGAAGCTATGGTCTCTTTCAACCCTGCTTCTTACTAGTTCCTTTCCATCTACAAGTGTTAGTGGCCTAATATGGTCACTTCAGGCTCCAACCCCACATACTTTTCAGTACAACATGAGCAACAACAATAATAACAGCAATGTATGCTTTCTTAATATATTTTATAGTTATCGCTATTGCAATGGCTAACATTTCTTGAGCAGTTATAGTCTATGTTCAAGGTTAAGTGCATTGCATAAGATTACATTTAATTGCAAAGTCATATGCCTATTTTATAAATGAAGAGACTGAGAACAGTGATGTTGAAGGTTACCTGGCTAGAATTTCTGTGTCACTCATTTCACTTCTTTTGAAGGCAAAGTCTCTCTGGTCACTGCCAGTTAGGTTACAGTACAGTTAGGTTACAGAACAGAGACTGTTCCTTTTGAGGCTGTGGGAACCACACACCAAACTAGATGGAAAAATTAAGCATGGCAGGAAAATTGATTCACATATCTGCTGGAATAAGCAATCGTTTTGTTAAACTTAAGACTTTGCCTTAATTGCCACCATTAGTAAATAGGAACCTACTTGTGCAATGTGCAGACAGCAGCTAAGAACATTAAAACTACTATAAAAGATTTTTTTCTCAGAATACCAGCAGTTTAAATGTATGCTATTATTTTCTCATATTAAATTTTGCCATCTCGTGGCTTGCCTTACAGCTACTGAAGAAGCAGGAGGTTTTTGAAAGGCTACACAAGTAAAAATCCCAGAGGAAGGAGTGGATGTGTATTCAAATATACATTCAGCTCCCTTTGCCAATAAATGAGAGGATAAGGAGCCAGAATTTCCCCCATAAAAAGTAGAGAAATAATTTATCTACCAAGTGCTACATCCCACTGTATTATATTTTTGTCTCCTTCTATCTTTTTATATTTGTATTGTTTCTGGTGAATTCTTATCCACCAAGCCAGTGAATAGAGGAATGCGGATAAGTAGCATACATTTCCAAGATGGGAGTGTTCACTCATTCATTCAACAGAACACCTGTTGAGCTTTGGCATGTGAGGTGTCATGCTGGGCGATGGTGTATTCAGGATTCATTCATCATCCTCTGATTGTATTTACTGAGTGCTTTTTAGCTTCCTGAGACCTTGAGAGATGCTGTGAAAATAAAAAAAAAGAAGAAAAGGGAGTAAGATAAATGAGATAAGCTTCTTGTTCCTAAAAGACTTTGAAATAGCATTGAGAAAACAAAATTAACATGAAACAAAACAAGAAAGTCTTTTTTTCCCCCTAAATAATGGGACTTTATTGCTATGCATTCTCTGTGCTCTACATGTTCAGAGAAACTCCTCTGGTAACAAACTATAGAAATGATCCCTGAGAGTATAGTCTTAAGACAGTTATTAAGTGTGAATTTTTGTGGTACAATCTCTGAGAACACCAGGAGTTTATAGAAGGGGCTGAAGAGCCGAAGGGAGGGGCTGGGGAGGCTTCTCAGGGGAGGTGTCACGGGGGCAGGTGCCCCCGTGTGAGGTGCCCTCACAGGGGGCTGCTAAGAGCCCTGGAGAGTGGGGTTGGGGGAGGGATGGTAAGGAAGAGAAGAAGGGGGTGCTCTGGAGAAAGTCCCCCCACTCTGTCTTGGTTTCACCCTGGGTCAGACATTTTTCTGCCTTACATCTCACCCTCCCACACCCCTGAGAACGTCCAGAGCTAAATTGGATGTTGTGATGAACACTCAGGCTTGGACGAGGAGGGTTTAGAATCTCATGGGCCCTGAAACTGCAGCCCATGCCACCCCCTGGATTCTAAAGATGAGAGTTCGACCCAGAGGAGGAACCCAACTCCCGGAGCCTTTGGTCCTTCTCTGGTTCCAAACAGAAAGGCTGGGGGCCATTGTGGAGAGAGCTCAGAGGAGAGTGACAAGGGGATTACGAGGTGAGTGCACAGCCTCAACAGACAGGTATTATTCAATCTGGAGAAAACGGAAGGATGAAATAAACATGATCCTTAAGTACATCAAAGGTCTTACATAGCCAGAGGCTGGGGACTAGCACTGATTTCTCTGAAGGGCTATGGCAACTCCATCGGAAAGTTTGGGGTCAGTGCTGTTGGGCTACTGCCTACCCTGACATGACCAATGCCTCTGGACAGGCACCACCTATGAGGGGAACTCCAGGATTCTCCTCCGGTGGCCAACTGCCCCAGTTTGCCCAGGGCTTTCAGTCCTAAAACTGGGACTTTCCTGGGCAAACTGGGGCCAAGAGTACCTCCTCTTGGTACTTGCGTTTTGACTCAGCAGCTCACCTGGTCCAGGCTCAGGTGTGCTCCCCTCTAATACTGCCCACGGGAGTCCAGAACCCCCAAGATGACCCCCATGACCATCAGTTCCAGGGGCGAGTTGAGCTGAGACGGAGTTTACCCAAGACCACATGGTCTGGTTGCTCAGAGAATCCCGGGCACGGCAGGAACCTCGGTGCCACTTACCAGGCCTGGAGGTCACCATGAAGAACAAAAACAGGAGAGTGAGTGAATGAAAATAATAAATGGATCGATTCTTCTGTCCAGTTGTCCAGTTTTCCCAGTTGGGAAAACAAATGGGTGGGGCCACAACTTCCCTCTGTCTGAGGCTCACACAGTGAATTTATTTACAGTCTCTCTGCTTCTAAAAGACGTGTCAGGCACAATTTCTGACAGTTCATAAGACTAACTCTCTGCTGAGAGCATTTTTAAAAGGGCCGAATCTCTCTGGAATAATTTTAATTGTATCTCAGACAGCAATGATTTTTCAAAAAGGGAATGGTTTTAATTACACTTAAGCATTTCGACATGCTTGGCACTGTGCTAAGTACCTCGCTGGGATTATTTTGCTAAACCCTCACCATAATCCTACAGGCAAGGTTCCATCACACTCCCCATATTAGCAGGTGAGGAAACTGAGGTCAGGAAAGTGAGGTCATACGGTGGTAAGCTGGGCATCTGGCTGATGAGTTTGGCCCCAGAGCCCATGTTCTGCCCTGTGTTAGGTGCCTGGGTTAACCTGGCAGCTGATATGAGCTTTAGAGGCTGAATTTTATCTTGGTGTCCAGGAGACACCCACCACTCCTACTTGGCACAAGTAATCAAATGAATAACCAACACCTTTTATATTTAGCTGATTTCATCAGAAACTATCGAAATACCTAAAAATAGCCTCTTGTTGGTGATGCTGGTTCTCATTTTTGAAGGTAAGGACGTGGTGGCAGAGAAGCGAATCTACCATTCTATTTAAAGGATCATTACTCTGGTTTTGAATAATGTAAGACTATGCTGGGATGAGGGTTTACTAGTTTAAATGCTATTTTTCATGCATAAAATTGAAAGGAACTAAGCTTAGGCTGTCAGGGGAGATGAGAGAGAGACTCAGGCCTGAGCTGCTTTGCTTCAGGAAACTCACAGCTACATGCTCCTTGCTGGGACTTCAAGTTCCCAGACAGGATGGGGGAGAATAAATTTGACCTAATCAAGACCTTTATCTTGAAAATTTTAAGTGGTTTGACCCAAACCAGGCACCTCAGATCACATCCTGTCTTAGTCTGTTTAGGCTGTTATAACAAAGTACCATAGACTGAGTGTCTTATAAACAGCAGACACCTATTTCTTACCGTTCTGGAGGCTGGAAGTCTGAAATCAGGGTACCAGCAAGGCGGAGTCCCGGGGAGGGCCTTTTTCTGGGTTGCAGACTGCTGACTTGTTGTATCCTCACAGGGTGGAGAACAGAGAGCCACAAGTTCTCTTGTGACTCTTAAAAGGACACTAATCCCATTCATGAGGGCCCCATCTTCATGACTTCATCTAACCCTAATTACTTCCCAGAGGCCCCACTGTCTAATAACATCACATTGAGGGACAGGGTTTCAGCATATAAAATTGAGGGGACACAAACATTCAGTCCATAACATCCCCATCAATGTAATTTAACAACTGGATTTCCTAAACCAAACTAGATTGGAAGCATCTGAGCTGTATCATGTGGATTCCAGCTGTCAAACTGTTAATTCCCAGTTCAGAGTGGCTGAGTTATCTCATGGGGCCCTTTGTGAGCATTAAAAAAAAGCCACCCCCTCTGGGTGGATGCAGCTCCAGGCAGGCTGAGTTTCGGTCCCATTTCATCCCACTTGCCTCCTCAACGCTGCACCCCTCAAGGGCCTACGCGGCGGTTCCAGTCTCTGGGAAAACCTCAAAGCCTTTAGGTTCAGCACCTCTATGGGCCAGGTTCTACACAGGGTCCAAGGATATAAGAACGAGTAAGACATAGTGCTCGCTCTCAATGGCCATACAAGATTCTCACTCTGCTGAGGGAAGCACGTGAAGCAGGGCAGCTGTGAGCAAGACGTGGTCTGGGAGTAGGGGAGCTGGAAGGTGGGAGGGGTGGGACTAAGGAGGGCTCTCTGGAGGAAGGGGCACTGGACCGGAAGTGCACACCTGGCTCCTCACGTTCAGAAGCATCTGGAGCTCCACACAGTTAAGTGTGGTTAAGAGCTTAGGGTCTGCAGTCGACTGGAACTGAGGGTGAATCTTGGCTCTGCCACTTACTAACTACACAACTTGGGCGAGGTATTTGTCCTTTCCAAATCTTGGTTTCCTTACCTGTAAAATGGAAAAACATTAATACCTACTTTTATAGGGGTGTTGTGAGGATTAAATAAAATAATGGATGAGGAGCCCTTTGCGTCATGATGCTCAGTTGAGGGCATTATTATTATTATTGCCATAGGGAGTTTTGCCCAAGGGACCCATCTGATGCTTACACTGATGTAATCAGGAGGGAAAGGGCTGCGAGGGCAGCGGAGGGGTCAGTACCACGCGTGGATGGCCAGGGCTGTGATTGCAGGAGGGTCAGAGTCACCAGAGCCCTCTGGAGCACCTGAGCCCCTCCCCATTCCTGGGGCATGGGAATACCTTCAACACAGGACAAAACCTTCCATTGTGCAATCAGTTGAGCATTAACCAGTAGACCATCCCAGAGGACGAGATTTCAGAGAAGAAAATTCACTTCAAACTTCTTTTCTCAGAGCAGTTTCTGTGGTAGGAGGTGGAGAGACGGTGAAAGGGTGATGAGAAAGGAAGCTGGGGACAGAGAATCAAAATTCAGGGGAATTTTGGATTTGTTCAGGTGAAAGCTTGGTGTGCAGCATGCTCGAGAGAAAACCAGACCAGAGCAGATGGCAAGGCCACTCTCTGGGTGGTTGGATGGGTCTGTTCTTCCAGATGCCAGTTGGGTCTGGTCCGAAGGCCCCACAGACTCACCAAGGAGCCAGCTCAGGTGGGGCTGGGGGTCCAGGATCCCTAGGAGGCTCCCTTGCTTGTCTTGCTCCCTCTCTTGGTCAGACTCATTTTCTTATTTTTCCAAATCTGGAGCCAGAGGATGTGGGGACACACTGGGTCTGCCAATGGGCTATCCAGCCAAGGATTCTGTTGCCAACAGAAGCCTGAAGAATATGGTACCAAAGAGCAGGGCAGAGGGGTGAATCTTCCCTGGTGGCAGCCTTGAACTTCAATTTATCTAATCCCTTTGATATTTTCTTCCAGCATATCCTCCTCCTGAGGTAAAGCATTTCCCTGAATGACTGGCATTGCTTTCTTTCAATGGACTCTGGGGAAATGACTCAAGAATTGCAGCTGAACCAAGGAGACTTCATTTCTAGGGTGGCACTGTCCCGGCAAAGATGCTAGTCCTGGCCATGTCACCATCTTGTCCATTCCAGCCCTGGCCTTCCGGTCTCCTGATCTCACATGTCCTTAAGTTATGCTTCAATACCTCGTTTTGTTTGGAGCTGATTGCTTTCTGTCCTCTGAGATTAAGTGGCATTATATAACTTACCCTTTGCAGGTGAGCAGGAAATATCATTTTACCGGAAGGGCCGACCTGTATCAAAATAGTGACATCCAAAATGTAGAAGTGGTGGTTAAAAATAAGCCATGCTCATTAGATGTCTCCCTGCCCTACATAGCTGCCCAAAAACTCACATCTTGTTCTGCCCAAGTGTAAATAGTCTCCCTATTTAGAAATGGCACAGTGGGAGGTAAATGAATTGGCTAGGAGAGACCAGTCATAACTCATCACACTGAAAAGCTTAAAAACTCTTTATGGAAAAATTCTAATGCCTGTCAGTTGTTGAAAGCCAGGCTCTGTGCTAGGAGCTTTACATACATTATCTTATTTAATCCTCCCACCAACTCTGCAAGGTTCTTCTTATTTTATTTAATAGATGAGGAAGGGAGGCTCAGCAAAGTTAAGCAGCTTATTTAGGGTCATGCAGATCATGATAGGGAAACCAGGAGTCAGACAGCGGTCACTCTTGTCCTAAGCCCATGTTATTTTCACTAGACCCCACTGCTAATGACTGGCCAGAGGATGAGGTTATCAGGTGCATTTGAAGACCTTGTCATTCATTACTATTTTTAATCAATTAATTTATTTTTGGCTGCATTGAGTCTTCATTGCTGTGCGCGGGGGCTTCTCTTCGTTGCGGTGTGTGGGCTTCAGTAGTTGTGGCACACAGGCTCAGTAGTTGTGGCTCGTGGGCTCTAGAGCGCAGGCTCAGTAGTTGTGGTGCACAGGCTTAGTTGCTCCGCGGCATGTGGGATCTTCCCGGACCAGGGCTCAAACCTGTGTCCCCTGCATCGGCAGGCGGATTCTTAACCACTGCACCACCAGGGAAGTCCCTGTCCTTCATTATAGTCAGGAAATTCTTGGCCTGATACTTGGCCGAAAGGTGCTCTACAGTGAGGCTGCTTATGAAGGATAAAGCCTGAAATTAAATTCCCTCTCACTGTGGTTGAGTCCATTCCTGGCTTCCCTGAACCCCAGGCCCTTGGCCTGGTTCTTGTTCTGTAAATGATGGTCTACATGACAGTGACAGCATTGGTGTCCTGCTTGCCTCTGTGCACTGGCCTTTCGTGGATTTTCTGATCATAATGGCTGTTAAAATTTTGAAGCATTCCAATAAATAGTGCCTCCAATCCTGTCCAGATTCTGAATCAGAAATAAGGCAAAGAGGACTTCCCTGGTGGTGCAGTGGTTAAGAATCTGACTGCCAATGCAGGGCACACGGGTTCGATCCCTGGTCTGGGAAGATCCCACATGCCATCGAGCAACTAAACCCGTGTGCCACAACTACTGAGCCTGTGCTCTAGAGCCGACAAGACACAACTACTGAGCCTGTATGCCACAACTACTGAAGCCCGTGCGCCTAGAACTGGTGCTCCGCAACAAGAGAAGCCACCGCAATGAGAAGTCCGTGCACCGCAAGGAAGAGTGGACCCACTCGCTGCAACTAGAGAAGCCCCGCATGCAGCAACGAAGACCCAATGCAGCCAAAAATAAATAAAAAAAAAAAGAAAGAAGGCAAAGAGTAAGGTAGACGTAGGCCAGATATCATCTTAGCTGTGGATAAAGGCTAGATTGGAGAACATAGTTTAGTGAGAGCAAAATGGGTGTCTGTTGCAGGATGGTGGGAAGCAACATCTGAGCTGGAGATTAGTTTGCAGGAGGTCTATTAGGGAGTTCTTTCGGGATCTACAACCATAGGAGGAAGCGGAAAGAAATCACGGTGGGCAGAGAAAAGCAGCAATGATGCGGTCTTATCAGAGGCCTCAGCCAACTCCTTGGAGCATGCTGGGTCTTTATACTTTTATATAGGCCAGTCACAGGGTTCAGGCTGCCTCTGGCAAAGGGCATGACTTTGGAAGACAGCAATATTCAGTCAAGGACGATTCCCAGAGAGGGCTATTGGTTGAGGGCTGTCAGCCAGCAGCACCCACAACAGAGAGGGTAACAGTCGTTTGGTCCTCACAGTAAATCCTGGCAGCTCATGAGAGTGTCCACTGCATGAATCTGCTTCTTCATTCAGTTTCTGGAAGCAGCTTCTCCAGGATGCTGGCAGGCCTCTTTTCCTGGCACAGACATACAAGAAAAGTGTTAGTGGGACAAACTATAGCTCCCATCACAGGAGCTGGTCTTGAGGCCACAACTGATGTTCAGCCTCCCACATCCTCAGAAAACACCTCTGCTGGTCTAAGTGGGTGGCCAGGTGGTGTGACTAAGACTCTCATCCCTGATGACGTTAGTCCCTGGGCGCCATGCCTTCCTTGGGTTATGGTTGCTGAAGTTGTCGATTTAACATTAAAATTGGTTAAGGGGATGCCAAGAGATGCAAAACAGATGACCTGGGGCACCAGAGTCCTCTGTACCCCCACGTGTACAGCAACCCTGCCTCCTCCTACTGGTCAGGGTCAGTTTCTCCTGCCAAGACGGTAACTCTACTTCTTGTCAAGTTCCCTGGCACAGCAAAACCCAAGTGTCCTGGCAGTAGCCATTACTTATAGTTCAGCAGTTCTTTTGCTATATTCTCTAGTGGGAATGGACCCCCCCGACACACCCCGAACTTGGACTTCTAAACCTGAAAAGCCCAGAGTGGAGGAGATGGGAAACACAAAGTCTCCAGTGGGTCACTGGCAGTGACAGTAACTGGAAACATGCCACTACAGCTTCCTACTACTGAACTCCGGATTTAGCAGAGCTGGGGCTGGGAAGAGCAAATCAAGGTGTCTCAGGGTTGCATAGGCTTCTTCCTCCTCTCTACCCCCACCTCCTTCCTTGAGACCCCACTCCCATTCTCCTACAAGGACAGTCTGTCTCCGGAGGAACAAGAGAGGGTTTGTACTCTTTTGGGCTAGTTCATTCCTAAGAGGAAAGAGAAGCAATTGAGCCAGGCATGGTCGTTTTGCTCTTGCCACATTGATCCCTGTGGTATCACTCCTCTCCACCCTGATTGATGGGGTGGAGATGTGCCAGGAATGTTATGTGAATGGAGCTCCCTCCACATGGAAGGAAACATCGAGGATTGTAAAGAAGCACTTCCCTCATCAAAAGTGCTTGTTTATTGAGCACTTACTCTATGCCAAACCCCATGCTAAGTACTTTTCTTCAGTTATCTTCACAACAATCCTTTGAGGTGGGAACTATTTTTGCCTCCAGTTTATGCATGATATAGTGAAGCACAGAGAAATAAAGAAATAGGCCAAGAATCAACCCCAGTTCCAAGTCAGTTCCAAGTCAGTCAGTTCCAAGTCCCAGGCTTGAACCACTATTCCTGTAGCTCTCAAACTGGTAAACATAAGAATCACCTGGGGTAGTTTGTTAAAACTCAGATCCTGGACTCATCCTCAAAGATCCTGATGGGTAGGACTTTCCTGGTGGTCCAGTGGTTAAGACTCCATGCTCCCAATGCAGGGGGCCTAGGTTAGATCCCTGGTCAGGGAACTAGATCCCGCATGCTGCAACTAAAAGATCCTGCGTGTCACAACTAAAGATCCCGTGTGCCACAACTGAGACCAAGCACAGCGAAAAAAAAAAAAAAAAAAAAAAAGCCTGCTGGGCTTGAGGCAAGAGCCAGGAATAAGAATTTTTAACAAGGTCCCATCTACTCCCTGTGGAGGAGAATATGACTTAGGTGATTTGAGACCCACCTTTGAGAAATATTTCATGATGGTATATACTTCCTTCTCATTTGTAGGCCCAATGCATGAAAATAAATGTGTTACTATTAATTGAGCACATTTTCTGTTCCCCCTGCTGGAGGGAGGGTTAGAGGATAAGGAAGTTCATCTTGCTTTTGTGGAACATAATTACCAAAGATAATAGAGCTCACCACTGACTAAAGGGCTAAACCATGGGGCTCAGACTGCAAAAGCAATAAGAGTTTAAAAATGGAACCTCCACTGTCAGTTCGGCCTGAGTGGTTAGCAAAGGATTTAGATAAACTGGGGTGGTGGAGAGGAGTCAGTCTGGGAGTAAGAGAGTGAGGAGCAGCCTGGAGAAAGCATCTAAAGGAAAGAGTTTAGACATTGGGAGCTGTAGGAAAAGATGCTACATGGGAAGGAGTAGAAGCAATGGAAGCATCAGATTGTGGTGGCAGTAAGCAGGTGAACAGCAGCACAGAGAATGTCAGTTGTCTCCTAGTGAAGGACTCAAGCCCCCAGATCCTGAATGCATGCACACAACACAAATGATCCACAGAAAGCCTGAGGAACTGTGAAGATGAGACAAGGTTTATGGATCAGCAACATCAAATGGATGTTTCAACAGCATTTATTGCCTATTGGCATCATGTCAGTGCTTCAGATGCAGAGAGAAATAAAACCCAGTCCCTACCCTCCGTAAGACATCACCAAAGTGTCCAGTGTTGGGGAAGAGAGCTTAAATTTATTCATTTCTTTTGTAGGGGAGGAAAAATAATTTTATTCTAGTCTTCAAAGTTCTAGCTGGGGCCCCTATAACAAAAGACAGATTAACAAGAGAAAAACAACAGAAATTTATTAACATTGTTAAAAAAACAAGAAAGGAAAAAAAGAAACAACAGCCCTAAAATGGAGTCACTTGTGCTAAGTCCCAGGTCAGCAAACCAAGACTTAATATCTAACCTCATTGCAGTTTCAGCCTCTCCCAGGAATGTGAATTTTAACCAGTCAATCTTGAATTACCTGGTTAGCACTAATGAGGTAATCCCCCTGATAGCCCCTTGCCCTCCCCCATAGGAAGGTAACCTTGACTAAAACAATGCACTTTTTGATACTTCCTTTTTCTGTCCCCTTCTATAAAAACCTTCCATCTTGTACAGCTCCTTGGAGCTGCATTCTATTTGCTAGTTAGGATGCTGTCCAATTGATAAACCACTGAATAAAGCCAATTAGGTCTTTAAATTTACTCTGTTGAATTTTGTTTTTTAACAGATTTGGTGGCAGCAGTGGGATTGAAGGAGATTTCTGATGGCTTTGGGGACAATGAGAAATGCAAGTGTGGTACACGTTGAACTCTTTGAGTTTTCTGTCTTTCTCGCTGTTTCTGAGGACCATGGGTAAGTTCCTCTTGGTTCTGAGCTAGGCTCTTTTTGAGTCAAGTTCCTGATCTAACTGGCTTTCCAATGTTCCCCATTTGACTGGAAGACCAAGCTCTTGGTTCTGTCCCCAGATTCCATGCTGGGAGCTGCTGGCAGTTTAGTCTGCAGCTCCCCATTTGTTTGGAATTCTTCCCCAGATTCCACAGTGGGAACTACTGGTGGCAATCACAATTACCCACTGGTTGGGATTCTCTATATTTCATGATGGATTCTCTGCAGTCTCTATTCTTTGGGGTCTGCTGGTTTCCCAAATCCTCAGATTTCACATTGGGAACTGTTGGTGGTTACTGGCCAGAGTTGAACTGAGTCTGACTTAAAAAATGGACTGGGTCCAGAGTCATAGTGGGTCTGACTTAAAAATTCAACTGAGTTCAGCTGTACTGGGTCCAATGGGTTTTGGGTAGGTAAAGGCTATTTCCAATGGGAATCTTGGAAGCCAAAAAGCTACAAAAATTGGTGAGCCTGGGTCGAGCATTGAAAAGCTGTTAGAGTGCTTGCCACCTCCCAAAGACTCTCACGTTAGGATAAGTTGGTCATGGAAAATGAGTTAAATTGACACTAGGTCACTCACAAACCTTAAGAAAATTTCCGTGCAGTGAGATGCACTGTGAAACATCACACTATTACCAACCCAGAAGCACATCCCTTTTAGGTATTAGTTTGGCTCTAAGAGACTCAAAGTCTTAGCTAAACAAACAAACAAACAAACAAATAAATAAGTGGGACCTTTAAATTCCAAAGAGTTGAGCACAGCACATTTGGCACACTTGCCTATTTTATGTCTAAGAACTATGGTCCTGGAAGTTATAAATATCTACAAAAATGGTAAAATCTTACTGAAAAAAACCCTAGAATTATAATGGCTATTATGGGGAACATTCTAATTAGACAAGATCATTTATTTAAGAAGTGCACTTGAAAGCAGGTTTTTCCCAAATCAAACAGAATAGGATAGCTATTTTAGAATTTTTTTTTTTTAATGACAGTGTAGATTGATTGATTGATTGATTGCTATGTTGGGTCTTCGTTTCTGTGCGAGGGCTTTCTCCAGTTGTGGCGAGCGGGGGCCACTCTTCATCGCGGTGCATGGGCCTCTCAGTGTCGCGGCCTCTCTTGTTGCGGAGCACAGGCTCCAGACGTGCAGGCTCAGTAGTTGTGGCTCACAGGCCTAGTTGCTCCGCGGCATGTGGGATCTTCCCAGACCAGGGCTCGAACCCGTGTCCCCTGCATTGGCAGGCAGATTCTTAACCACTGCGCCACCAGGGAAGCCCAGGATAGCTATTTTAATTCACATGCAGAAAATTCCAAAAGTCTTAAAATGACAAAATAGTTTCATTGAAAGATTCATTATAAAAGGCTAATGAAAGATTAGACACAAGAGGACACAAGAGTATCTAAAACAAAAGACAATAAGACTCTCATAGCTCCTGCTCCCCTCTATCCTCCTTTATTTTAATACTCATTCTAGTAATCCTGCCTGAATTGTCTTTCCACTCTAAAGAGACCATGACACTGTATACAATAGTCCATCAAGTTAGTGGCCTTACAGACACCTCCATATCACCCTCAAAGTTGGGCCCCTGAATGGGCTCCTCCCAGAACTGATGGGACTCTGAGAGATTTTCTGGTAAGCTGCTATGCTATTTCTTTAATTAGACAAGGGGAAACTAAATTAAAATTAATGAAAAACTTTGCCAAATTCTGGTAGATACCAGAGCTACTCTCTACTTTACAGTGTACAGATGGGATCCTGGGAAAACTGACAAAAGTCAGCTCTCCTGGATCTCTGTCTGTAGTACCCAGTAGAGAGAGGAAAATAAAATAGCTTTTGAACCCTCTTTGGGGATGCTTCTTGAGTCCAAGGGGTTGTTCAATACTGACAGAAATATTTACTGTTTGTCCCACCTGAAAACTGACAAGACATTTGAATGAAAGGATTTTTTTTCAAAGTAGCTCTGTGGTCAGAAATTGGCCAAATGGAAAGCTGATATTCAGAACCTGATAGAAACTTTTCTTAGGCCTTCTCCCCTATGCTAAAATAAAACTGTGTACCCAGAGGGAGAGAAAAGCCTTCTAAAGACTTTATGGAAGGATTTACGAAAACATTCCAAAGACAGAAGCTCTAAATCCAGAACATAAGTGTTTTGATTTCCATCTTAGGTGGAAATCTTCTCTCTGATATAAAGAAGCAATTTGAAGATACCGTGGTGGGATGGTGGCTCAACTCATGAAGGCATTTAAGTTGCAACCTAATTCTTTGAGGAATTAAAAGCAACTGTCCTTATCCTACAAATCTTTGCAAAACCAGAAATGCAGCTCTAAAAACTGTCAAAGTCTACCTCTCCTTTTTAACATTTAATCTGGCCTATTCATCTCAAAAGACTTGTAGGTATTGTAAAAATTCTGGCTTTAGGAAAAAAGCCCTTCTTAAAGGAACTTGTATTCTTTTCCTGTGTTTTTGAGATGTAAATGTTCTACTTGATTCCTCCAGGAACTCTTATCTAGCTCATCTCTTCAACTTCAGAGAGGTAATTCTTATCAGAAGAAAAACAAAAGGGGGAAAGGTTATTTTGAAACTTAGCTGAATGAAAAATCTGTCTTCCCCCAATAGTAATAAGCTTTAGCCCTCTGAGCAGGTAACTTTAAATTATTACATCTTCCAGAAACATAAATTTATAACTAGTGAGTTTTGTATTATTGTACCTAATTCATAGCTAAAATTCTAAAACAGAAGCTATAAGTTCTCTGCTTGCTTCTCTATGTATGTTTATGTGTCTATGTATATGAGTTGCAGATGTGTGGTATTTTCTTTTTTTAAAAAATTAATGTATTTATTTATTTATTTATTTTTGGCTGTGTTAGGTCTTCGTTTCTGTGCGAGGGCTTTCTCTAGTTGCGGCAAGCGGGGGCCACTCTTCATCGCGGTGCGTGGGCCTCTCACTATCACGGCCTCTCTTGTTGCGGAGCACAGGCTCCGGATGCGCAGGCTCAGTAGTTGTGGCTCACGGACCCAGTTGCTCGGCGGCATGTGGGATCTTCCCAGACCAGGGCTCGAACCCGTGTCCCCTGCATTGGCAGGCGGATTCTCAACCACTGCACCACCAGGGAAGCCCCATGTGTGGTATTTTCTACCTCTAGATGGTATTACTAAAATTAATTTGTAAAAGAGCTCTATTTAATTGGCGTAAGGAAAATTAAGTGCTTATATGAATTAAGGTTTTTTTAAAGCGCTCAGAAATGTAATAGAAACTAACCCAAATGTTTTTCAATTTCATGTGATCTGGGAAGATATTTGGTATTAAAGTTAGTGTAACTTAGTTTTTTAAAATTAAAACAGGTTTGTCATTAGAGTTATCAGCATTAAATATAATACTTCATTCTACCTGTGTACAAAAGGTCAAATAAGTTCATGTCATCTCTTACAAAATTTGTCAGCAAGAATAACAGCTTGGGATGATGTCGGATTTTGTCTAATGTCTCAAAAAGTTTTTGTGGGTAGTCTAAATAAAATTTTTGGGAGCGAGTGGATTAAATAGATGAAAGTGGAACAGAAGTTTATAATTAACTTTTCAACAATGGTGAGGTTTTATAAACTATGTCTGTTTAAAAGTAATTTCTTTTACTTTGGTTCAAGATTGGTTCAAGACAGTGGAGTAGAAGGACGTGTGCTCACTCCCTCTTGTGAGAGCACCGGAATCACAACTAACTGCTGAACAATCATCAACAGGAAGACACTGGAACTCACCAAAAAAGATACCCCACATCCAAGGACAAAGGAGAAGCTGCAGTGAGATAGTAGGAGGGGAGCAAGCACAATAAAATCAAATCCCATAACCACTGGGTGGGTGGCTCACAAACTGGAGAACACTTATACCACAGAAGTCCACCCACTGGAGTGAAGGTTCTGAGCCCCATATGAGGCTTCCCAACCTGGGGGTCTGGCAATGGAAGGAGGAATTCCCAGAGAATCAGACTTTGAAGGCTAGCGGGATTTGGTTGCAGGACTTCAACAGGACTGGGGGAAACAGAGACTCCACTCTTGGAGGGCACACACAAAGTAATGTGTGCATCAGGACCCGGGGGAAGGAGCAGTGACCCCATAGGAGACTAAACCAGACCGACCTGCTAGTGTTGGAGGGTCTCCTGCAGAGGCAGGGGGTGGCTGTGGCTCACTGCGGGGACAAGGACACTGGCAGCAGAAGTTCTGGGAAGTACTCCTTGGCGTGAGCCCTCCCAGAGTCCGCCATTAGCCCCACCAAAGAGCTGCAGCCTCCAGTGCTGGGTTGCATCAGGCCAAATTACCAACAGGGAAGGAACTCAGCCCCAACCATCAGCAGACAAGCAGATTAAAGTTTTACTGAGCTCTGCCCACCAGAGCAACAGTCAGCTCTACCCACCACCAGTTCCTCACATCAGAAAGCTTGCACAAGCCCCTGGAGAGCCTCATCCAGCAGAAGGCAGACAGCAGAAGCAAGAAGAACTACAATCCTGCAGCCTGTGGAATGAAAACCACATTCACAGAATGATACACAAAATGAAAAGGCAGAGGACAATGTACCAGATGAAGGAACAAGATAAAACCCCAGAAAAAGACTAAATGAAGTGGAGATAGGCAACCTTCCAGAAAAAGAATTCAGAATAATGATAGGGAAGATGATGCAGGACCTCGGGAAAAGAATGGAGGCAAAGATCGAGAAAATGCAAGAAATGTTTAACAAAGACCTTGAAGAATTAAAGAACAAACACCTAGAAGAATTAAAGAACAAACACCTAGAAGAATTAAAGAACAAACAAACAGAGGTGAAATGAAAAACACACTAGAAGGAATGAATAGCAGAATAACTGAGGCAGAAGAATGGATAAGTGATCTGGAAGACAGAATTGTGGAATTCACTGCTGCAGAACAGAATAAAGAAAAAGGAATGAAAAGAAATGAAGACAGCATAAGAGACATCTGGGACAACATTAAATGCACCAACATTCACATTATAGGGGTCCCAGAATGACAAGACAGAGAGAAACAACCCGAGAAAATATTTGAAGAGATTATAGTAGAAAACTTCCCTAACATGGGAAAGGAAATAGACACTCAAGTCCAGGAAGCACAGAGAGTCTCAGGCAGGATAAGCCCAAGGAGAAACACGCCAAGACATAGTAATCAAACTGACAAAAATTAAAGGCAAAGAAAAATTATTAAAAGCAGCAAGGGACAAGCAAATAATAACATACAAGGGAATCCCCATAAGGTTAACAGCTGATCTTTCAGCAGCAAATCTGCAAGCCAGAAGGGAGTGTCAGGACACACTTAAAATGATGAAAGGGAAAAACCTACAACCGAGATTACTCTACCCAGCAAGGATCTCATTCAGATATGACAGAGAAATCAAAAGCTTTGCAGAGAAGCAAAAGCTGAGAGAATTCAGCACCACCAAACCAGGCCTACAACAAATGCTAAAGGAACTTCCCTAAGTGGGAAACACAAGAGGAGAAAAGGACCTACAAAAACAAACCCATAACAATTAAGAAAATGGTAATAGGAACACACATATCAATAATTACCTTAAATGTGAATGGATTAAATGCTCCAATCAAAAGACACAGGCTTGCTGAATGGATACAAAAACAAGACCCATATATATGCTGTCTACAAGACACCCACTTCAGACCTAGGGACACATACGGACTGAAAGTGAGGGGATGGAAAAAGATATTCCATGCAAATGGAAATCAAAAGAAAGCTGGTGTAGCTATACTCATATCAGATAAAATAGACTTTAAAATAAAGAATGTTACAAGAGACAAGGAAGGAAACTACATAATGAACAAGGGATCAATCCAAGAAGAAGATATAACAATTATTAATATATATGCACCCAACATAGGAGCATCTTAATACATAAGGCAACTGCTAACAGCTATAAAAGAGGAAATCCACGGTAACACAATCATAGTGGTGGACTTTAACACCTCACTTACACCAATGGACAGATCATCCAGACAGAAAATTAATAAGGAAACACAAGCTTTAAATGACACAGAGAACAGATAGATTTAATTGATATTTATAGGACATTCCATCTGAAAACAGCAGATTACACTTTCTTCTCAAGTGCACACGGAACATTCTCCAGGATAGATCACACCTTGGGTCACAAATTAAGCCTCGGTAAATTTAAGAAAATTGAAATGATATCAAGTATCTTTTCCGACCAGAAAGCTATGAGAGTAGAAATAAATTACAGGGAAAAAAACATAAAAAACACAAACAAATGGAGGCTAAACAATACGTTACTAAATAACCAAGAGATCACTGAAGAAATCAAAGACAAAATCAAAAAATACCTAGAGACAAATGACAACAAAAACATGATGATTCAAAACCTATGGGATGCAGCAAAAGCAGTTCTAAAATGGAAGTTTATAGCAATACAATCCTACCTCAACAAACAAGAAAAGTCTCAAATAAACAACATAACCTTACACCTAAAGGAACTAGAGAAAGAAGAACAAACAAAACCCAAAGTTAGTAGAAGGAAAGAAATCATAAAGATCAGAGCAGAAATAAATGAAATAGAAACAAAGAAAGCAATGGCAAAGATCAATAAAACTGAAAGCTGGTTCTTTGAGATGATAAACAAAATTGATAAACCTTTAGCCAGACTCATCAAGAAAAAGAGGGAGAGGACTCAAATCAATAAAATTAGAAATGAAAAAGGAGAAGTTACAACAGACACAGCAGAAATACCAAGCATCCTAAGAGACTACTACAACCAACTCTATGCCAATAAAATGGACAGCCTGGAAGAAATGGACAAATTCTTAGAAAGGTATAACCTTCCAAGACTGAACCAGGAAGAAATAGAAAATATGAACAGACCAATCACAAGTAATGAAATTGAAACTGTGATTAAAAATCTCCCAACAAACAGAAGTCCAGGACCAGATGGCTTCACAGGTGAATTCTATCAAACATTTAGAGAAGCGCTAACACCCAACCTTCTCAAACTCTTCCAAATAACTGCAGAGGAAGGAACACTCCCAAACTCATTCTATGAGGCCACCATCACCCTGATACCAAAACCAGACAAAGATACTAGAAAAAAAGAAAATTGCAGACCAATATCACTGATGAAGATAGATGCAAAAATCCTCAACAGAATACTAGCAAACAGAATGCAGCAACACATTAAAAGGATCATACACCATGATCAAGTGGGATTTATCCCAGGGATGCAAGGATTCTTCAATATATGCAAGTAAATCAATGTGATACACCATAGTAACAAACTGAAGGAGAAAAACCATATGATCATCTCAATCGATGCAGAAAAAGCCTTTGACAAAATTCAACACCCATTTATGATAAAAACTCTCCAGAAAGTGGGCATAGAGGGACTCCTTCTCAACATAATAAAGGGCATATATGACAAACTCACAGCAAACATCATTCTCAATGGTGAGAAAATGGAAGCATTTCCTCTAAGATCAGGAACAAGACAAGGATGTCCATTCTTGCCACTATTATTCAACATAGTTTTGGAAGTCCTAGCCATGGCAATCAGAGGAAAAAGAAGTAAAAGGAATACAAATTGGAACAGAAGAAGTAAAACTGTCACTATTTGCAGATGACATGATACTATACATAGAAGATCCTAAAGATGACACCAGAAAACTACTAGAACTAATCAATGAATTTGGTACAGTAGCAGGATACAAAATTAATGCACAGAAATCTCTTGCATTCCTATACACTAACAACGAAAGATCAGAAAGAGAAATTAAGGAAACAATCCCATTCACCACTGCACCAAAAAAAAAAACCTAGGGATAAACTTACGTAAGGAGGTAAAAGATCTGTATGCAGAAAAGTAGAAGACACTGATGAAAGAAATCAAAGACGACACAAACAGATGGAGAGATATACCGTGTTCTTGGACTGGAAGAATCAATACTGTGAAAATGACTATATTACCCAAAGCAATCTACAGATTCAATGCAATCTCTATCAAATTACCAATGACATTTTTTTACAGATCTAGAACAAAAAAATCTTAGAATTTGTATGGAGACACAAAAGACCCCAACTACCCAAAGCACTCTTGAGGGAAAAAAGTGGAGCTGGATGAATCAGACTCCCTGACTTCAGACTATACTACAAAGCTACAGTAATCAAGACAATATGGTACTGGCACAAAAACAGAAATATAGATCAATGGAACAGGATAGAAAGCCCAGAGATAAACCCACGCACCTATGGTCAACTAATCTGTGACAAAGGAGGCAAGGATATACAGTGGAGAAAAGACAGTCTCTTCAATAAGTGGTGCTGGGATAACTGGACAGCCACATGTAAAAGAATGGGATAACTGGACAGCCACATGTAAAAGAATGAAATTAGAATACTCCTTGACACCATACACAAAAATAAACTCAAAATGGATTAAAGACCTAATTGTAAGACCAGACACTATAAAACTCTTAGAGGAAAACATAGGAAGAACACTGTTTGACATAAATCACAGCAAGATCTTTTTTGACCAACCTCCTAGAGTAATGGAAATAAAAATAAAAATAAACAAATGGGACCTAATGAAACTTAAAAGCTTTTGCACAGCAAAGGAACCTACAAACAAAATGGAAAGACAACCCTCAGAATGGGAAAAATATTTGCAAATGAATCAATGGACGAAAGATTAATCTCCAAAATATATAAACAGCTCATGCAGCTCAATATTAAAAAAACAAACAACACAATCAAAAAATGGGCAGAAGACCTAAATAGACATTTCTCCAAAGAAGACATACAGATTGCCAACAGGCACATGAAAAGATGCTCAGCATCCCTAATTATTAGAGAAATGCAAATCAAAACTACAACGAGGTATCACCTCAACACTGGTTAGAATGGCCATCATCAAAAAATCTACAAACAATAAATGCTGGAGAGGGTGTGGAGAAAAGGGAACCGTCTGGCACTGTTGATGGGAATGTAAATAGATACAGCAACTATGGAGAAAAGTATGGAGGTTCCTTAAAAAGCTAAAAACAGAATTACCATATGACCCAGCAATCCCACTACTGGGCATATACCCACAGAAAACCATAATTCAAAAAGACACATGCACCCCAGTGTTCATTGCAGCACTATTTACAATAGCCAGGACATGGAAGCAACCTAAATGCCCATCAACAGACAATGGATAAAGAAGATGTGGTATATATATACAATGGAATATTAGCCATAAAAAGGAACAAAATTGGGTCATTTGCAGAGACGTGCATGGACCTAGAGACTGTCATACAGAGTGAAGTAAATCAAAAAGAGAAAAACAAGTTTTGTATATTAATGCATATATGTGGAATCTAGAAAAATGGTACAGATGATCCGGTTTGCAAGGCAGAAATAGAGACACAGATGTAGAGAACAAACGTATGGGCACCAAGGGGGGAAAGCGGCAGGGGATTGGTGGTGGAATGAATTGGGAGATTGGGATTGACATATATACACTAATATGTATAAAATAGGTAACTAATAAGAACCTGTTGTATAAAAAAGTTAAATTAAATTAAAGAAAAATAAATAAATAAAAGTAGTTTCTGGGCTTCCCTGGTGGCACAGTGGTTAAGAATCTGCCTGACAATACATGAGACATGGGTTCAAGCCCTGGTCGGGGAAGATCCCACATGCCGTGGAGCAACTAAGCCTGTGTGCCACAACTACTGAGCCTGAGCACCACAACTATTGAAGCCGGTGAGCCTAGAGACCATGCTCTGCAGTAAGAGAAGCCACTGCAATGAGAAGCCCGTGCACCGCAACGAAGAGCAGCTCCCGCTCGCCGCAACTAGAGAAAGCCCATGTGCGGCAATGAAGACCCAACACAGCCAAAAATAAATAAATTAATTAATTTTTAAAAATAAATAAATAAAAGTAATTTCTAAAATCTTATAACTTGAAATCTTAGAGTTCTGCTGAGTTAGGTTAAATAATGGGAACTCATTAAGTATCTAGATCATTTTAAAATAAGATAAAGTACTGAACACAGGTTTAGCCACTTTTGTCTTCCTTTTTCAGAGGAACTAAAGATATTTGCATCCTTTAGTAAACATGTTTTGTGACACACTAAAAATTTACCATGAGAAAGCATATGTTTCTAGAAATTATAAAAGGTATTTATAAATTTGCCAAGCCACAGAATGCTAGTATTAAAGGCAGTTTACAATTGCTTACTTCGTAATTTTTAATAGAAATTAGATTTTTAAGGGTTTAGCATTCTAATATATGTAATTAAATCCACTAGAAATAACTAGGGAAACATCTTCATATGCAAGGAAAATAGAATGTGTGTTTGTGGTAAAAGAAGGTATTAAGGCAGGAGATAGATGGGCCCCAGGCTGAGCAGCTGGAGTTTGTCCCCTGTCGGGGGAGAGGAGCAAGGAGGAGCTGAGCCCTGCCCAGATAAAAGATAGAGACCACATATTTCTCATTCTCAAGGTCAAGGAGACCTTCCCAACTACACATGCATAGAAAGGCTCCTCGGCATCCAAAAAGGGAGGGGGGACCACCCCACAGTAGGTGATGTCAACCTACCCATAGGCCTCTTCACTAGAATCCATCTTGGCTAAGAGATGCACATGCACACATGGGAGAACCCTGAGATAAACCAAATACGAACTCAGAGCCAGGCAAAGCAAGATGACTGGCCATAGGAACCTGGAAGAAATGCCCCATAAAAGTGATTCAAACTACCGCAAGGGCACAGCTCTTTCTCTGATCCTGCCATTGTGGGTCAACTCACACGTACCCTTTTTCCTCCAAATAAACAGTTTACTTGTTTCACTACTTTCCGTCTTTTTGTGGAAATTCATTTCTACAAAGCCAACGGGCCAGGGCCTTGTCACTGGCTACCGGCCCGCGTGGTCTGGTGGCTGGGATTCAGCACACTCAATGCCACGGCCTGACTTCAGCCTCTGGCCAGGGAACCAAAATCCTGCTTGAAGCCGCTGCAGGTGGAGGCCATCAGAGATCAGTATGAAGAATGGAGATGCATTTTGTTGTTGTTGAGGAAAAAGAAAGTAATTCTGTCCTAAAGTGAGGCTGCTTCTTTCAGAATGGGAAAGAGGAAAAACAGGACAAAATCTGAATGTAAAAAAGAAAGTTGTAAAAGGTTTGTGGAAAAGGAAACTTTGGAAAGAAATTTTAATGTGTGGTCACGTTGGCTAAGATTAGAATGAATTTAATTAATTTAAATACTTTTTAATATCAAAAGTAAGCTGGTGCAAAATTAGAATTTGAGTTTTTCTCTCAAGGATGACTAAGTATTGTTTCACAGTGACCTGAGATCCTATTTGACCACGTGTGTTAAAACCTTTTGGTATTTTTGACAAACTTCCCCAAATCAAATTCTAAATGAAGTGTTTTGTTTGTTTTTTTTCTTTTTAACCTTGATATAACTTTGGGATTTTTCAGAAGGCCCCTGGAACATCTCAAGAGATTTGTTTTCTCTCCTTATAAAAAGAGAGATGTTAAACTAATTAGGCTTATTTGATATGTTAAATTGGGTGGGAATCATTGTCAAATAAGTTATAGTAAGTCTTCTTTATGTTGTATTTGTATAGGCATCTTCAAGGAGATCCACAGAAAAGATGTTGACAAGCACAGGTTTCTGATAACTTTAAGATCATAAAACCAAACTGGGTTAGAATTTCCAGAACTAATGGAAAAACTGGATTCAAGCAGAACAAAAATTAATAACATGGGACTGTATAAACTGTGGAGGATGCTTATAATTTTTATGACTTCTTGTTTGAAACACTGCTGGTTCTTTAATGCTTTGTTTTTCCAGATTTAAGAAAATGTTTTCTCTTACGCTACCTATGACCTACAGCTATTTGGTAAAGTATACCTTTGTAAACGAAGATGAAACATTTACTTTTACTCCTTACCTGATCACTCCAGAATTCAGAAACTCTTGACTATTCTTCTCACGGCAACATAGTTAGTTACTTGTGTAATTTCAATAAGGATCTGTCCTCCTTGTAATAAGACACAATTGGAAACATTGGCTATACTACTAAGGCTTTGGCTGGAATGTCATGTTTGAGAGAGATGTGCATAGACTCAGATATGATCAGACAGTTTTAAGGAACTAAGATTGGCTTTACAGAGACAATAAAGCCCCTTGGAGAAATCGACCTGGTACTTTGCTTACAAGGCCCCAGCAAAGCAGTCTTAAAAGGATCTTATGTGGTTGATCACTGTTCTTGCTCTACTTGTGTAGATAATCAGGCCAAATTTAGTGCAAACAAATTAGTTTTACTGTGATTATCTTTTGTAAAAAAAAAAATAATAAGGTAATTGTAGAAAGAAAAAATTGTTTGCACCTTTGTCTATGTTGGATTCTGGTCATGTTGATTGTCTTTGAAGTTTTGCCATATACCTATGGCTGGACTGGGCCCTGAATTCTTCTAGTTTCCTCAGATATCTGGCTATAGCTCTCCAAACTAACATTTCCAATTTTTTCCCGCCCCTCTTGGGAATCACTGAAAACAAAGACTACCCTTGACTTTTCTTGGAAGGGACTATGCCAGGTCTTCCTCACTATCCAGATGGCAGCTAAACTTCAGGGACTTGAACCTTGGCTACACATATCACAGATAAAGGAAGCTCCACCTGACATCTGGTCTTATACCGAGGTTGGAGATTTGAATCAAATTGATGAGGAAGAGAAGTAACTGACATTGACGTAGAATGCTTCTACCCAAGATGTTGGATCAAGACTTCCCATTTTAATTAAACATAAAACCCTTTCTTCTTTTCTTTCTTTCCTTTACTCTGGCATTGGCCTGTAAAAATAATGCCATCTCCCTGGACATTGCTAGGGGGGTAATCTTTCAGACTGCTGGATTTGTCATAAAAAACTCTGATATGTCCAAGATGCTGGAGACCCTGTGGTCCTCACTATGACCAATTTTTCTTCTATTCCCAATGTCACCATAATCTTGTAGTTCTGCCCATTACAAATTTCTCCCTGATTTCCAATGCCTCAGTTTATCTGGAATAAACACAGCCCGCTCTCTATTTTGTCAGACTTCCTGACCCTGGGGTCCATTTCCCTGTCTCTTGTTAACAACCCCAAATCTGGGGAAGTTGTTTCCAGGCTCTATACAAAGAAAGGGACACAAGGCAAGGCTAACAAGAGGAAAATCACCTGTGCAGTCTACAGATCCTTTACTTTTACTGGCCTACATGGCTGTCACCTTTCCAGTCTTAAGCCACAGACTCAAAATGGGAATTACCAAGAGGCATTCATGATTCAAAATTAGCTTTCCTGGGCAGATCCCTAGTGCCCTGGCTAGGAGAAAGTGCAAATGAGTCTATGATCAGGAACTTTCCTTAACTCTTGAAGATACTGCAGAATCTGCTGCTAAAGCAATAACTGCCCAACAAAAATCCTTAGACTCTCTGGCCAAAGTTGTTCCTGACATTAGGATATTATCCTTGCTTATCTTTTAGCTGAGCAAGGAGGTGTCTGTGCTGTGGCCAACATTGCCTGCTGCTCCTGGTTTAACACTTCTGGGGAAATGAAGCTCAGTTACACAAGATCACTGAGCAAGCCACTGGCTTAAAAAGGTGACTCCTTCAAAATGGGGTCTTTCTTGGACTTATTTGGTTTTGATTGGTTTGGTTTTGGAGACTACGGCTCTGAAGTGCACTCCAAACATTGGGAATTATCCTGCTTATAATGATCATAGGTGTCTCCCCCTGTGCATTGTTATTCTCTCGAAATCTTTAAATGCATGTTTGCAGCTGCTAACCACCAAGCAAGTGATCTCCCTAAGGCTGAAATGTCAAAAAGGGGACAAAGAACATAACCAACTTAAAAAATGTGAATCTGAAGTCCTGACCTGTGAAGACCACAGAGATTCAGCAAAAAATGTCAAGACCTGTGACTAACACACAGAGGATCAATAAAAGAAACAGGAACTGTAGACCAGTAGCTGGGAGTGATGCTACTGCGTTAAATTTTCATCTCTCATGTAAGCTGAGAGTCTGATCAAAGGGAGAAATTATTAAAAAAAAAGAAAGACAAGAAAGAAACAACAGGCCCACAATGGAGTCACCTGTGCTAAGTCCCAGGTCAGCAAACAAAGACTTAACACCTAATCTAATTGCACTGTCAGCCTCTCCTAGGAATGTGAACTTTAACCAGTCAATCTGGAATTTCCTGGTCAGCACTAGTGAGGTAATCCACCTGATAGACTCCTTCCACCCCCCATAGGAAGGTGACTTTGACTGAAACAATCCACTCTTTTTGTTTGTTTGTTTTAATAATTATTTATTTATTCATTTATTTGGCTGTGTTGGGTCTTCATTTCTGTGCGAGGGCTTTCTCTAGTTGCGGCAAGTGGGGGCCACTCTTCATCGCGGTGCGCGGGCCTCTCACTATCGCGGCCTCTCTTGTTGCGGGGCACAGGGTCCAGATGCGCAGGCTCAGTAGTTGTGGCTTACAGTCCTAGTTGCTCCACGGCATGTGGGATCTTCCCAGACCAGGGCTCGAACCCGTGACCCCTGCATTAGCAGGCAGATTCTCAACCACTACGCCACCAGGGAAGCCCAACAATCCACTCTTTATTAGAAACTTCCTTTTCCTGCTGCCTTCTACCTATAGAATCCTTCCATTTTGCACACCTCCTCAGAGCTCCATTCTATTTGCCAGATGGGATGCTGCTTGATTCATGAATTATTGAATAAAGCCAGTTAGATCTTTAAATTTACTTAGCTGAATGTTGTTTTGAAGAACATGTATAACTCATGTATACATGAGAGATACCCAAGGGAAAATGAGTAACTCTCACAGGTGGCTTAAAGCTACATCTTATATACCATCTTCTACTAAAGACAAAGGAAAGAAAGGTGCGTGTGTTGGGGGGCAGATATGAGGAGGTGACCAGGAAAAGTATAGGTAACAAGAGACGGTAATACAGATTTAGGTCCATGCCTTCTCCATTGATAAGGGTTTACATTTGTTTGGGGTGAGGGATGATTAAACTTTGTCTTTCCTGGTAGAGAGGGTAGGGGGCCATGTTTGTAAATTTATGTCCTGCTTTTAGGCAAATTGGGGGGGGAGGCAGAGAGTTTTTCTTGTATCTGCTTCTTCTCAACTGCCTTCAATATAAAATAATTCTTATGCCAAAGTGACATATTTTAGGGTGGAATATTCTGCCAGCCTTTGCTTTCATCTGTTTGTCGACTGAAAAAAAAATTTACAACCTAAAAGTTGAGAATTGTGTTTTATTTGGCGGAAACTTGCTGAGGACTTAAGCCTGGGAGGCAGCCTCTCAGGTAGCTCTGAGGGACTGCTCTGAAGAGGTAAGGGAGGAGCAGGACATAGAGGGGGTATTGCAACAAAAACCAGGTCGTTGCAAGATCAAAAGGTGACTGTTAATTAAAGAAAACCAGACATCTCAAGTTAATGAATTTAGTGCTTTCCTATGTATGGGAAAATGCAACAGTCTGGGCTCACTGACATCATTCCTTTGACATGTAACTTAACTACCTAGGGCCAGTAGCCTGTTTTTCTTCATCTTGAATCCCCTCAGGGTGCACAGTTGGGGGCGGCTGCAGTGGCTGAGGGCTTGTGGACATTTTTTATCCACATATTTAATCAAGGTTTTTTTTTAGAGCACTCAAGGCAGACTTTGTTATTTTTTTTTAGTTGAAGTACAGTTGATTTACAATGATTCAGGTGTACAGCAAAGTGACTCAGATATCTTATGTATATATTGTTTTTCAGATTCTTTTCCATTATAGGTTATTACAAGATATCACATATAGTTCCTTGTGCTATACAGTAGGTCCCTGTTGCCTATCTATTTTATATATATAATAGTGTGTATCTGTTAATCCCAAAGTCCCAATTTATCCCTCCCCCATTTTCCCCTTTGGTAAGTGTAAGACTGTTTTCTCTGTCTGTGAGTCTGTTTCTGTTTTGTAAATAATTTAATCTGTATCATTTTTTTAAGATTCCACATATAAGTGATATCATATGGTATTTGTCTTTCTCTGTCTGACTTACTTCACTTAGTATGATAATCTCTAGGTCCATCCATGTTGCTGCAAATGGCATTATTTCATTCTTTTTTATGGCTGAGTAATATTCCATTGTATATATATACCACATGTTCTTAATCCATTCATCTGTTGATGGACATTTAGGTTCCTTCTATGTCTTGGCTATTGTAAATATGGCTGTTATGAACATAGGGGTGCATGTATCGTTTTGAATTAGACTTTTCTTCTGCTCCAGATATATGGCCAGAAGGGGGATTGCTGGATCATACAGTAGCTGTATTTTCAGTATTTTAGGGACCCTCCATACTGTTCACCATAGAAGGCAGACTTTATTAGCTTTGGAAATCTGTGCTGGGTAGGGACTGGGTAAGAAAACATGAAAAGAGAAATAGTCTTTCCCCCCGGAGTTTATGCTTGAATGGGGAGAATAAGACATGACGCGACACAGAAACTGAGGAAGTGAAGGGACACAAGAACAGTGTCAACCTGTTTAAGATCCTAATTTTTTCTGAAGGAACCTAACCGCAATGAATGTCTCGTGACGTCACGCCTTGCCTCACCCCATAACAGAGTCCAGGTTTCTGCTGTGTTAGCACAAAGCATGGGAAAAGTGTCAGCCTTGGACAAAGGGTGGAGGTGCAGAATCTGAGTGCAGGACAGATCTAGGGCTCCTGATTGATGGTCTTGCCTGTCCCTCTTTGAGATGGGCTGCGTCCCTGGCCTTTTAGACCTGAGCAGAGAAGAAATTTTAAGGCAGGTAGCACGTGTTGGTTCTAGGAGATGGGGCTGTCCTGAAGCTCAGTTATGAGGTGCGCAGTTGACACCTCCTCTTTCTCTGGTCTCTGTCCACTTTCATGTCCCCCACCCCACATCCCAGAGTGTTCTCAGTGCTCTGGTTCTGGGGGCCGGCCTGCTTCACCCCACCTTTCCTTTCCTGTCCTCAGCAAAACTGCCCTCTTCTTTCCTAGACCCTCAGTCTCCACTCAGTAAGGAGCAGTCTGAGCATGAAGTCTAATCAAGGTATTATCAGCGTTCCACGGAAACTTAAGGTGCTATCCTTCCAGGGGCGGGACGTTTTAACTCAGACCCCATGTCCCAACCAAATAGGGCATCTCTAATTTGGAACTTTCAACCTGGAGGCTGATGGGTGGGCCAGCACCAGCTCTCAGGAGAAGGTATTTCCAGAAGATTTTAAGGTGCCCCAGTGAGGCAGTGTAGTTCCCCTAAGGAACTGCAGTCAGGAAGCATCCGAGTCTGAGTTTTGCCTGGGGCAAGTCACTACAACTCCCAGAGCCTCACTTCTGCTATTTGTGAAATGGAGAGGATACCTCCTAAGTCAAATCACTGAATTGTTCCCAGTGCAAATGAGATGCGCAGGTGTTTGTGAACCAAAACGTGAGCTTTTCTTACAGTATGGGGATGCTGGCGATAGCTGTGAAGTGCAAGGCCCTGGTGGGTGGGGAGTGGAAGTGGGTGCAGATTAATCCACAGCACTAAAACAGGCGGGTTCCCAGAAATCCTCACACCACTCGCCTAATTGCATACAGCTCCGGATTTAATGCAGCCGGCGCAGTCCCCTTCAGTCACCCCTGCAGCTCAGTGAGAAGTTGAGTTAGACATGAAAAAGCTGGCTTTGTAGGAGTGAGAGGTTATTTCTGCTTCCATGTCCCCCATCATTCAAAACAGAAGCAAATAAATGTTCAGAAACATTATTGTGAAGAGAGGGGGTTTGGTTCACCTGCTGGCAAGGAGGGAGCCAGAGGAAGATGACAGGGGGGGCATCTCCACATACAGGGATCTGGGTGGGTGGTGCTGTGCCTGGGACCCTGCGTGACTGGCTCAGATGGGCTGAGCTTAGCAAAGAAGGGACCAGCTTGGCAATTATTCAGAGACTATTAAGCACATACTGCTTGTGGATTAATTAGTTTAGAAGAAGGAAGGAATTAAGTGGCCCCTTAACGTGATGGGAAGCTTTAAGATATGAATGGCAATTAATCTAGCCCTTCTGGTAAATTTGTAAGCACACTTAGCAAATAATTACATGTAATTATAATGGCAATTATGGCTGGAGGTAACTGCAGGTGGTCTTAACACAAGCAAGCTGCAGTCCCAAGGATGTGTAATTCACATGAAATCTACATGGTGTTTGTCAGATCCTGTGAAAAGGAGGAGGAGAAGATCCCGGAGGAACTGGGAGAAGAAAAGAGGAAAAACCAGAGAGGGCCTAATAACATTCCTGATTAAAATTCAGTAGGGAAGCGTAAAAAACTGAAAAAAGATTGAAATGCTGAGCAGACAGTAAAGCTTTAAGCCCCAAATGAAATTAGTAAGCAGATCTTCCATTACAATGAACACAATGAACCTGTATTGACTTCAGAGTTAATTTTCATTTCAGTTGAAAAAGCACTTGGTCTTTACCAGCTCATTTGTGAGATGACACACACATTTCGGTTCTGTTGATCCCAGGTTTCTGGAAAGCTTGCCCGTACTGACTTTAAAGGATTGTAGTTTCTACTCTGACGCTCGAGGAGTAATCTGTTGGGCAGGAGGGAAGAAAGCCTCCCAAACTACAGCCAGTTAATGTTAAAGGTCCTTCCAATAAGCCATCTCATTTAAGGCTGCATGAAACCCAGAGAAGAGGGCTGATAAAATTGGAAAATGCGGTCTCTCCACTGTTTCCAGCCCAGGTAACAATGACGATATATTAATACCCTTCATTTATAAAGGGATTTCTCCTTAGGAAGGTTTTTGAAGCTAGTGGTTTTCCACCACCGGAATTGCCCAGAGCATTTTTAAAAAACAGCCAAATGCCCCATGGCTCTGTCCCGCAAAGATTTTGATGTAATTGATGTAGGCTGGGTTGCTCAGGTGATTTTAGGGTACAGCTACAGGCAGAGAAATGCTGATTTTAAAAGATTGTCTTACTGCAGTTCCTCATTGCAGATGCTGGGGCCCACCCTTAAGGTCTCATATTCAGCAGGTCTGGGGTGGGGGCCGAGCATTGCATTTCTAGCAAGTTCCTAGGTGATGCCGCTGCCGCTCGACCTCAGGCCCCCATGTTGGGAACCAGTGACCTACACAGTGTGGTTTACAGTATAGTTTATTAGCTTTCTGATGGTTAGACATGGCCATGGCCAGCAGCCCGTCAGGGTGCACGGTGGCTATTCCAGCATCCTTTTGAACAACCTCCCAGGATCCTCCTTGATTTGCTTCAAACTGGCTTCTTTTCTGCTCTGGTTCCACCAGGCTTCTGACTTGCAGCTTCCTCTCCCGCTCACCAGCAGCATTTGGATTTGGGTTTTGCCTCTGGCTCCCCTGGCCCTGACTCTTGGCATTTCTTCAGGTCTTGGCTTGGTTCCCCCTTCTGCCTCTTTATACTCCAGACAGCTCAGACCATATAACTGTCCCTGGAGACCACAGCACTGGCTCATTGTCAGTCCTCCTGGCCCCCTACAAGGTGAAAATGGAAGCAGTGAGGATATAAGTGTTTCTCAACATTGTTTTTATGCTTCTAACAATAGCCTCATCTTCACAATAACAACTGTAATGATACCAACAGCTGATGCTCTTTGAATCCACATTATGTGCCGGGTACATGATACGTTAAATACTTACATGGATAATCTCTTGTTGTGTTTTTCTTGTTTCCCTAACTCTACTGTATGTTGCCTGGGGCTGGGGATCAGGTCTTACATAGGCTGTCACTGTAACCAAATGAAACTAATGGTCTTGTGTGGCTTTTGGTTGTCCCCATCCCTTTATGATATGTAGCAACTTCTCTAATTGATTTAAGATGTTAAAAGAGAGAGGAAAAAAAATTTTTTTTTTATGATGGAAAGTTGAGATGTGAATTTTTTTCTTTTAATTTACTTATTTATTTATTTTATTTTTTGGGTGTGTTGGGTCTTCGTTTCTGTGCGAGGGCTTTCTCTAGTTGTGGCAAGCGGGGGCCACACTTCATCGCGATGCGCGGGCCTCTCACTATCGCGGCCTCTGTTGTTGCGGAACACAGGCTCCAGACGCGCAGGCTCAGTAATTGTGGCTCACGGGCCCAGTTGCTCCGCGGCATGTGGGATCTTCCCGGACCAGGGCTCGAACCCGTGTCTCCTGCATTGGCAGGCAGGTTCTCAACCACTGCACCACCAGGGAAGCCCGAGGAAAAATATTGAGCTACATAACAGGGCAGTCCTATGCCACTGGTCATTGCTATGAATGTCCATGCCACTCTGACCATCTGGGAGCATTGTGTTGACTGTCTTTCCTCTTGTGTGGTTGATACACCTCTGAGGCTGCGGTGCTGAATGCAGGGTCAGGGCCGGGGCCGGGGACTGGAATGCTTCCCTTCACACTGTGGTAGGTATACCCCACCCTCTGTAGCCAACACTGGAGAATGCATGGAAACAGTACGTATAGCTAATTCTCTCCTAGTCTTGGGACATCTGAAACACAAGCAAGCCTGGTACTCACAGCCATGATGTGGTTTAGCGAATCGGCAAAGACCCTCGGCTTATTTGGCAGTCAAGCCTTCCAGAACTGTTCCCATCAACTCTTCAGGGCAGCAAAGGCTTATTCTCAGATACAGAGTGAACTTGCAGTCTCAATTCTAAAATCATGTTTACATATTTAACATGGGACTCCCTCTTGTAATGGGTTCAGGCTCTTCCTGAGAGCAGTTTCCGAAGGGCTTTCTTGTAGAGGTGGATTGTAAAAACTGGCTGAAGCAATGTTCAGGAAAATAACAGGATGCAAACTCATCAGTAGCTTTTAATTAAAATAAAAGAGGCTTGTGGGGGAGAGGGGGATGACAATATTTGATTCTTTTATTAGACCAAAGTGGAAAATGACCTCCTTCTGCCTAGAGATAGCTGTCTGCTGTAGACTGAATTATGTCCCCCCAGATTCATATGCTCAATCTCTAACCCACAATGTGATGGTATTAGGACTTGGGGCCTTTGACAGATAAATGGGTTTCAGTGAGGTCATGAGGGATTAGTGTTCTTATAAGAAGAGACCAGATAGCTTCTTCCTCTCTCTGCCACGTGAGCACACAGCAAGAAGGCAGCAGCTGACAAGCAAGGAAGAGCGCTCTCAACCAGAAATCAACCTTGCAGTCACCTTGATCTGGGACTTCCTGACCTCTAAACTGTGATGAAGAAATGTCTGTTGTTAAGCCGCCAACCTATGGTATATTATCTTAGCGGCCTGAACTGTCTTAACGTCAGGAGAATTAGAGCCAATTCCATTTTCATTCTGGCCTGTCAGAGGGTGCATGTAGGGGACTCCTGGCGGGGGAAAGGACCGGTGCAGTGTTTCCCAGCTACTCCAGAGTCCTAGGAAGTGACTCCAGGCCTTCTCTTCAATTAACTCCCTCAGTCTAACCAGGGAGAACAGGCCGCCTGTGAAATGGGTCAGCTAACTGGTTAACAAGTGCGGGGCGTTTGGACACCGGGCCCGCTTAAGACTCTGGCAGTGTGAGAACCTCAGGATTTAGATTCTAAGATAGGGCTGGACATGGGTTAGAAAGGAACACCGTAATCCAAGTTTTTCTGTTCTATTTGGGTTAGAATAAGTGGATAAACAGAATGGGAAGGACCCTGGAGAAAGGCAGTAAACTACATGTATTTTTTA
This sequence comes from Balaenoptera acutorostrata, assembly GCF_949987535.1. Lineage (NCBI taxonomy): Eukaryota > Metazoa > Chordata > Mammalia > Artiodactyla > Balaenopteridae > Balaenoptera > Balaenoptera acutorostrata. Next base: position 164,770,126 of record NC_080064.1, read on the forward strand.
AAAGCTGGCTCTATGAGACTTCGTCACCTTACTACTTAATGTTTGTTATGCTTAATCATTTTAGGCTCCGTTAAATTAAAAACATTTAAAGGCATGGAATGTTTTCAAATTTTTAAGGAACATACGATTTCTGTGCTATTTCAATTTCTCTGAGCTACAGAAGATGCACAGCCCTCCGTCTATTCTACAAAGCAAAACCAAAGGAAGAGAACACAGAAAGCGAAAGACCAACCTGAACACAGGCAAAGACATTCTAAATGAAACATGAGCACACAGAATGCATTCCTACTCTCCACAATGCAGTAGGGTCGATCCCAGAAATGATAGGAACATTCAATATTAGCAAATATATTAATAGAGCTGATAAGAACCTTGGTGGTGTTGAGGGGTGTTGGGATTATGAAGTGGGAGCAGAGCAAAGTGATGTGATAAATAGCTTAATGGGATCACTCTGGCTGCTGTGTGGAGAACAGATTGAAGTGAGACAAAAGTGGAAGCTGTGAGATGAGTTAGAGATGTGGTAAGCAGAATAAGATCCTCCCAAATATGTCCACATCCTAATTCTGGAAGCTGTGGATATCTTATTTTACATGGCAAGGAGAATTAGGTTGCATAGAATTACGATTGCTAATCAGTGGATCTTGAGATGGGGAGATTATCCTGGATTACCCAGGTTGGACCAGTGTAATCACAAGTGTCCTTATAAGTGAAAAAGTGAGGCAGGAGAGTGAGAGAATGATGCAGTGTGAGAAAGACTTGACCATGAGCCAAACAGCGCAGGTGGTCTATAGGAGCTAGAAAAGGCAAGGATGCGGATTCCCCCCTGGAGCCTCCAGAAGGAAAGCAGCCTTACTGACATCTTGATTTTAGACCACTGAGATCCATTTTGGACTTCTGACCTCCAGAACAAAGAACATAAGTTCTTAAGTTGTTCTTAAGTTCCAGAACATAAGATAATAAATTTGTGTTGTTTTCAGTCACTAAGTTTGTGGTAATCTTTTACAGTGGCAATGGGAAATGAATACAGGTTTGCTCCTGCAATAATCAAGTGGGAGTTGGTCCTGGCTTAGACTAGAGTGGTGGCAGCAAAGGTGTTAAGAAGTGGTTAGATTCTGGACTTTTTCTGAAGTCAAGTCAACAAGATTTACTGATGAACTGAATGCAGGAGAAGTCAAGGTGATTCTTAGCTGAAAGGGCTCAGAATTTCCATGGAGATGTGTAATTTGAAAAAGTCCCCCTGGAAACTGACAGCTTTCCTCTCCCCTCTCCCAGCACCTTCACCCATCACACCCAAGGGTCCCTGGTCTGGACTAAAAGCATGACAATTGGGTTCTGTGGGCCCTTTTTTCTAGACCTACACCCTTTCTTGACCTACACCCTGAAGATACTACTACATTGGTAATAAGAGTCACAAAGAAAAACACTAAATTGTGGGATTTACAGTATCTTTCCCATCCCCCTGACTGTGAAAGAAAGAGAATCATTGAATCTTCCTCCCCCTCTCCCTCTAAGGGGAAGTTTGAAGTTGTCAGCTCAATGCCTGGGCTGGAGCATCTAGTGGAAGAGGCCAGAGCTTTTCCATCAAAGAGGAAGCAAATATCTAGTGAGAGAGAGAAAAAATAGATCCAGGAGCGGGGGTGGGGGGGCGGGGAGGAGGGGAGCCAAAGGACTCAAGAGTCACTTGGATGGGTTATCGGGGAGGGTTGGCAGTGAGCGGGAAATGAAATGGAGAGAGAGGCTTTAATCAACAAGGTGTAGAAGCAAGATTGAGAGGGAAGAAAAAGAAAGAGGATTTTAAGACACGTTGCTATGGTTTAGAACTATATCCTCTGGGATATTCTTTAAGAACATCAGTAAAAATTGGAATTGCTTTTAAGTGCATAGCTGAAAAACTTCTCATGCCCTGTAATATATTTGTTAATATTCCTAGGCTACCCTCTCCGTTCCATACTGTAAGTTCTCAGATTCTCAGCCTATTATTTTTTCCTATGTGCTAAAAAGTAGAATTATGTTGCTTAGTCTTGAAACTGTGCCCCCTTTCAACTGCTGATGAAAACAATCTCACAAGATAAAAAGTTCTCTGTTTTATTAATGCTATTCTGCATCATAAAACAATCCTTGCAAATAGCAAAGGAGACTTGTAAGGAAAAAACCCTGCAATTTTTTTAGGTTAATCATTTATTGAACCAATAAATGATTAACCATTATTTATTTAACCAATTCCCCATTCTGTTTTTGAAATTTATTTTTTATTGAATTATAGTTGATTTACAATGTTGGGTTAGTTTCCGGTGTACAGCAAAGTGATTCAGTTATACATGTATATTTATATATATATATATGTATATACATATATATATATACATATATATTCTTTTTCATATTCTTTTCCATTGTGGTGTATTACAGGATATTGAATATAGTTCCCTGTGCTATACAGTAGGACCTTGTTGTTTATCTCTTTTATATATAGTGGTGTGTATCTGTTAATCCCAAACTCCTAATTTATCCCTCCCCCCACCCCCTGTGGCAACCACAAGTCTGTTCTCCATGTCCATAAGTCTGTTTCCTGTTTTGTGATAAGTTCAGTTGTGTCATATTTTAGATTCCACATATAAGTGATATCATCATATGATATTTGTCTTTCTCTGTCTGACTTACTTCACTTAGTATGATAATTTCTAGGTCCATCTATGTTGCTACAAATGGCATAATTTCATTCTTTTTTTATGGCTGAGTAATATTCCATTGTGTGTATGTATAGATATAGATATAGATATAGATATAGATATAGATATAGATATTCCATTATATATATACACACACACACATACATGCCACATCTTCTTTATCCATTCATCTGTCAATGGACATTTAGGTTGCTTCCATGTCTTGGCTATAGTAAATAGTGCTGTTATGAGCATTGGGGTGCATGTATCTTCAAATCATACTTTTGTCCAGATATATGCCCAGGAGTGGGATTGCTGGATCATATGGCAACTCTATTTTTAGTTTTTTGAGGAAACTTCATACTGTTTTCCATAGTGGCTGCACCAATTTACATTCTCACCAACAGTATAGGAGAGTTCCGTTTTCTCCACACCCTCTCCAGCATTTGTTATTTGCAGATTTTTTACTGATGACCATTCTGACCAGTGTGAGGTGGTACCTCATTGTAGTTTTGATTTGATTTCTCTAATAATTAGTGATGTTGAGCATCTTTTCATGTGCCTGCTGGTCATCTGTATGTCTTCTTTGGAGAAATGTCTATTTAGGTCTTCTGCCCATATTTCGATTGGGGCTTTTTTGTTGTTGTGGTTGTTATTGAGTTGTATGAGCTGTTTGTATATCCCATGCTCTTGGATTGGAAGAATTAATATTGGTAAAATGGCCATACTACCCAAAGCAATCTACAGATGTAATGCAATCCCTATAAAAGTACCCATGACATTTTTTTCACAGAACTAGAATGAATAATCCTAAAAGTTATATGGAACCATAAAAGACCCAGAATTGTCAAAGCAATCCTGAGGAAAAAGAACAAAGCAGGAGGCATAACCCTCCCAACTTCAGACAATACTACAAAGCTATAGTAATCAAAACAGCATGGTATTGGCACAAAAACAGATATATGGATCAATGGAACAAAACAGAGAGCCCAGAGATAAACCCACATACCTATGGTCAATTAATCTTTGACAAAGTAAGCAAGAATATACAATGGAGAAAAAACCAGTCTCTTCAGCAAGTGGTGTTGAGAAAGCTGGACAGCTGAATGTAAATTGATGAAGTTAGAACACACTCCCACACCATACACAAAAATAAACTCAAAATGGCTTCAAGACTTAAATATAAGACATAACACCATAAAACTCCTAGAAGAGAACATAGGCAAATCATTCTCTGACATGAATCATACCAATGTTTCTTAGATCAGTCTCCCAAGGCAGTAGAAATAAAAGCAAACATAAACAAATAGGACCTAATCAAACTTATAGGCTTTTGCACAACAAAGGAAACCATAAACAAAATGAAAAGACAATGTACGGACTAGGAGAAAATATTTTCAAACAACACAACCGACAAGGGCTTAATTTCCAAAATATACAAACAACCCTGCAATCCTTAATGGTTGTTACTGAATAATTAGTTGCCCTGGTAATGGAAGAATGTTTACTTTGTTATTTCTGTTTTCTGAAAGATGTAAATGCTTGTGAATTTTCTTTGATTAACCAAAAGATCACTGACACTCTCTTCTTCCACATGAATGGATGTAAAAATGAATAAAACTTAAGACTTGGTTAGATTTCTTACTTTAAACCCCAAAATTGGGCATCTGGGCCCCATTCTTCACTAACAAACACTTTAATTTACTGAACTGTGTTTTCTGGAATTTTGTGCTGAACTCTCCTGGTCTATGTGGTCAAATGATATAGCAAGAACAATTTTCTGTCAGCCCTAAAAGAGAATGGACCTAAACTGACTTCTTCAGACTCCAGAAATCATCCTGAGTAATAGATTCACACCCCATCACCCACCCCACCCTGAGTCACAAAGGAGACAAGAGATGGAGGGTCCCCAAAACCATCTGAAGAAGGGCCAGTCGTTAGGAGAGTGCCCGTCCCATCCAGGCCTGTAGACGTGTCTCAACAGGAGTTCCTCCTCCAGGATGTGACTGTGAAGATATTGCTGCATTGATGAGAAGAGTCATAAAGAAAAAATTAAACTATGAGATTTACAGCATCTTTCTCATTCCCCTGTCTGTGAAAGAAGAAGTTTCCAGTTCTATCCTTGGATCCCTCTTTACTTTTGGCCCATTTCAGGGAAGAGTAAAATCAGAGGACTGAAAGATTTTCACTCCCCCCAGAGGTTAGACGGTGTATCTACTGTTAGCCATATGATGTTTATTCTGTTAACTCAAGGACTCAACAGCCTTGCCTGTTGCTGTCCCTACTAAGAGATATTAATGAAACATCAGGAAGGGTTTCCCAGTATCTCCATGAAATTCTTTCTCTGACCCTTCTCATGGCTTACCATATCTCTCTTTCTCATTGTAAGTTCTGTGCATTAATCATGTCTTTTTATTTTCTGTATTTTCTTATGTTTTTCTATTTTGGGACCTTGCTGATCCTGGAGAGACTGCCTCTCCCTGGGCTAACTAATTCCTAGAGATAGTAAAAGATTCACCTGCATGTTTCTAATGCCAACCAACCAATCTAAGCTCATATAACACAACCATTTGGGCTCTTACTGAACAATTAAACTCTGGGTCATACCCCTCTGCCCTAATCACCCAGGGCCAGGTACCAGACAACTAGAGATAGGCCCTACACCCCAGAGCCCACTAAAATGATTCAAATTAGCCAACCCTAAGCCTACTTACCACACCTTGCCTGTTCCTTCCCACAAAAACCACAATAAAGTCTCTCACCCATGTTTTCTTCCCTCTCCCTCTGCCTGCTAACTGACCTTGGTGCTTCCTCTGTGGCCCTTTGTGGCATGGCTGGTTCCCTCCTCTTGGGAACTGTGAAGTAATAGACTATCTTTTCAATGGCAGTCATCTCTTGATCTGTTGGCCTCACCATACCTGAGTAATAATAAAACCTAAATTTTAAGACACTCTAGCTCAGTGCAGGACACATAAGGGTACTCAATAAATATTCATGAATGAATGGCCAGTGAAATGGGCAACTCAGCAAGTCAAGGCTTTTGCAGGTAACTGCTAGACCCCAAGGTTATGGCCAAGAGTAATTTCACTTTTCAAATTATATTTGGCTCTGTCCTTCAATCAAACTTATCAGACCAAACTATACAAAAGTCCAGGAATGGGACTTCCCTAGTGGGTAAGACTCCACACTCCCAATGCAGGGGACCCGGGTTTGATCCCTGGTTGGGGAACTAGATCCCGCATGCATGCCACAACTAAGAAGTCCTCATGCTGCAACTAAAGATCCGCATGCTGCAACTAAGACCTGGCGTTTAGTAAATCTGCTATCTTCTACCACTGTATCCCCAAGACCTGGTACAGTGTCTGGCACACAGCAAAATGAAAGGAGAAAGCAAAGAAACACAGTCTTTTTTTTTTTTTGCTGCCTTGGGTCTTAGTTGCTGCCTGCGGGCTTTTCTCTAGTTGTGATGAGCGGGGGCTACACTTTGTTGCAATGAGTGGGTTTCTCATCATGGTGGCTTCTCTTGTTGTGGAGCACAGGCTCTAGGCACACGGGCTTCAGTAGTTGCAGCAGGTGGGCTCAGTAGTTGCGGCATGTGGGCCCTAGAGTATGCAGGCTTCAGTAGTTGTGGTGTGTGGGCTCAGTAGCTGTGGCTTGCGGGCTCTAGAACACAGGCTCAGTAGTTGTGGCACATGGGCTTAGTTGCTCCGCGGTATGTGGGATCTTCCTGGACCAGAGATTGAACCCTTGTTCCCTGCACTGGCAGGCAGATTCTTAACCACTGCGTCACCGGGGAAGTTCCAAGAAACACATTCTATTACATACAAGAATCTAATCTCTTTTAACAGGAAAGAGAATATCTGCAATAAATGGAATTAGTTTAAGTGGTTAGGAATTTGAGAGAAAATTCTTCTCATACCACATACTAAACTAAACTTTTGATGGAATAAGGCATTAAATATAAGAAATTTAAACTATAGAAAAAATAGAAAAGATACTTACCAACTTTCCAAGCTTAGAATAGAGGGAAAGACTGACACAGTATAAACTTCTAAAACCATTCTAGGTCCAACAATCATGCAAACAAACATAAACAGATCCATGAAAATTAAAAATTTCCATGTTGGAGAAAAGATGGCAGAAGTAGTAGGACACAGTGTGTGTCAAGATCCTTAAAAATATTTACACTCTTTGATATAATAAAGTACCAGTATGTTTGGATGGAAGGAAAGGGATTTTGAAACAAAAGGATCTAGGTTTAGGTTTACATCTTAGAATAAATTAATGTCTGAGATGGGGATATTATTATTTACCTGAAAAAGCCATTGAGAATAGGAGTAATGCAAGTAAAATTTCTGGAGCTAGTTAGTGCTCAATAAGTAATCATTTTTATTAACCATTATTACTATTTTGTATCTAAAATATCTCAGGGCAAAATTAACTATGAAATTAGCTTTATACACAAAAGTGTCTACATGGATTATTTATAGTTGGAAATATCCTAAATGTCTTCCCACAGGAAATGGCTACATAAATCATGGTTCATGTTCTCACTGGAATATCTTGCAGCCATTAAAATGAATGTTCATGTAGGTTATGTAATATCATGGCAAAATGCTCATGGCAATGTTTAGTGGAAAAAAGCTGAGTAAGATTACAATTTTGTAAAAGGAAAAAATATGAATAACAGCCTGGCAGAAAAAATACTGAAATGTTAACAATGACTGTGCTTATGAAGACTATGGATTATCTATTTTCTAGTATATTTTCTTCATTTTCCAATTTTTTTAAAGTGAGTATGGAATATTTTTGAAATTAAAATCTACATTAAGGGAAGGAAAAACAAAGACGCCCTGAAAACTTAATTTTGTAACCTGAATATTATTTAAAGAGTTAGTCTTGGGCAACATGATGCAGGCTATGACACTTCTCTGCCCATGAAAATTTCTGAAAAGGGAGAGGAACCCTCTGAAGTTCTAAAACTGAAGACTTGACTTGTCAATGACCTCATCTCTTATGAGAATCCTTGAGGACTCTGATGGGGACCACAGGGCAAGAATCCAGAAGCGCTGGTCAACCAGAGTCTATTCTTGGAACCATATTTGGGGAAATGGATCAGCGCCTTCACCCAGTGCACTTGGGGAGGGACAAGCTTCCAGATTGACAAACATCTGACTGCTGTCTGCCTCAGAATCTGTCTTTTCCTGCATCCTTTTCCCTTTCCTCCTCCTCACCCTTCTATTATCCGCCTCCCCTCAAAAGCTGAGAGTTTGACAAAACAATCTGATATAGATGTAAAATAGCACAGTGTTTCCGGAGGGCAGTTCAGCAATAATGGGCACACCCTTTAATTTAATCATCTTACTATTGGCAATCAATCCCAATGAAATAAACAGAAAGATGTGGGGAAAATGTATTTAAAAAGCTGCTGATCAGGACTTCCCTGGTGGTCCAGTGGTTAAGAATCCGCCTGCTAATGCACGTGACGCAGCTTCAATCCCGGGCTGGGGAACTAAGATCCCACATGCCGCAGGGCAACTAAGCCTGGGTGCCACAACTACTGAGCCCATGCGCCTCAACTAGAGAGCCCATGTGATGCAACTACTGAGCCCGGGTGCTCTGGAGCCTGCACGCTACAACTAGAGAGAAGGCCGCGCACCCAATGACAGATCCCACGTGCCGCAACTAAGACCCAACGCAGCCGAATTAAAAAGAAAAAAAAAAAAAAGCTGCTGATCATCAAGCTACAAGGTAAGGTACAACAGAGAGGGGGCTGGCTGAGTAAATTAATGCTTATCTATATGATGAACTAATGTGTAGCTATTCAAATTGTTTTGGAAGAATATTATTGTAAGTGTTAAGTGAAAAAAAGGAGTAAACTAAACTCTAGGACTCCAATTCAGGAAAAGAAAGACAAACAAAATCCCCGCAGATGTGTGAGTATGTGAATTTGAGTCGACCAGAAGAATACTACTCCAGTAAATTGAAATAGTTTTATTTGGGTTGCATCGTGTTGCATGATTACTCATTCCTTTACACTTTTTGCATGTTTTTAGTGTTTTTTTTTTTTAACAATAAGCATACATTAATTTCAATACAACAAAAAATGGAATACTATCTAACAAACAAACAAACTAGTAATTATTATGGAAACTGAAGAATTTTTATGTCTAAGATTATCTATATTTTAAGGAGAAAACGATTGCTCATCTGGTCTTTTCAGTCCTTTGTACCTGGATCTCCTCACCATCAACAATGACACCATCTACTCACTCATAAAACTTAGTGAATGTGTATTAGAACCTCAGTATGCCCTGACATTCAGTTCCTTGCCTTAGTGATGAGTCTATATGTAGGTACATTTAGCAGTTATGAAAAGATTTTGTGAATTGTTGGACTGCCCGTGCCTACTTTCAGAGACAACTGGAGTTTCTGGGTTAGCCCATGTGGGCATCAGCTGACAAAGATTGCTGTGGAAACAGATCTAGGGCCAAAATCAAAATGTTGGCCTGGGCTTCCCTGGTGGCGCAGTGGTTAAGAATCCGCCTGCCAATGCAGGGGACACGGGTTCGTGCCCCAGTCCGGGAAGATCCCACATGCCGCGGAGCGGCTAGGCCTGTGAGCCACAACTACTGAGTCTGCACGTCTGGAGCCTGTGCTCCGCAACGAGAGAGGCCGCGACAGTGAGAAGCCCATGCACCGCGATGAAGAGTGGCCCCCGCTTGCCACAACTAGAGAAAGCCCTCGCACAGAAACAAAGACCCAACACAGCCAAAAATAAATAAATAAATAAATTAATTAATTAATTTAAAAAAAATGTTGGCCCCAAGAAGGTAAGGACTGTATTTGTCTTACTTATGGTTTTATGCTCAGCAACCAGCATGCCTACCTGCACATGTAGGAATCACTTAGTAATATGTGAATCAATTTTGAAGGAGTGAATCAATGAGTTGATATTTGTTTCATAAATGAAGGAAAAAATCAAACAAAAAACAGTGGTGTGTTGACATCCCATTACTTTTTGGGGGGATGGGAGACAATTCTTTACAAATCTCTCACAGTCTTCACATCTAGGCATTAACAGCCAATTTACTCAGATTTATTTACATTCCAGGATAGTAAAGAGAGAGAAAATGTTTCCCTCCATGGAGAGGGTCCAAGACAGTAAAGATAAAGACCTGTCTCTCCCCTTCTGAGGGAAGATTTGTTTACATGTCAGGGTAACAAAGATCCTGTCTTGAGCGGGTGGGGAGGATGAGGCAGCTCAGGGCTCCTCAGCGTCAGACGCCCACTCTGTGCATGGTATTCACATGTGCCCACCTCTGCATCGCCCCCATGGGACTTGGGGAGTAAGGAGCCCATGCAAATAGGAAACTTACACTGTCTGCTGTGCTGTGAGTAATAAAGCATCTAAGTCTATCTGGGCTCATTGTCTCCTTGTTGGCTAAATCTATGGGGCTGTGAGAAGACAACCTATCCATTGTCACTGAGCTGATTAGTGAATGCTTGGCCATTGGACACACCTATTATTGTTTTTGCTTGGTGTCGATGGTCTAAGTGAGCAAAAGTGGGTTGGTGGAAGTACCCTGAGTATGTGTGATAGTACTTTGTCAAATTAGCATTTGGTAAGTGGGGTGTGTGGTGCTGGATAGTGAGCTGAGTTCGGTTGAAAACAGACCACAGGAGAAATTGAGATAGAGGTTTAGTCCTCACAGGCTGAAGGAGGTACCAGCCACATTTCAAGGGACTACGTGGGGAGGTCAAGGCAGAGGTAGAGAGAAAGGCAGGACCTGGAGCACCTGCCTTTATTAGGATCTGTGTGTACAGGGCTTTGGAGCTCCTGGGCTAGGGCCAGATTGGTCAATTCAGACCAAAAGAGCAGGGTTTTGGTAAGCTCCACTGGGGTGAGGGTGGAGTTATCTAAGGGGCACATAAAGGGGAAGGAGCTGGGAGGCAGGGGAGACTGTTGGTCACAGGGGCTGTTGGGAAGTCACATCAGGAACTGACATTTGCTTGGGACCCTGCGGGCTGCGCTCTAGGGCACAGGCCTGCATGAGCGGCCTCGTGTTTCTTTAAGGCCCTGCTGAATAAAATGAAGGCAGAGGCAGCAACACCATGGAGTAACTCAGCTAAACTCTTGATGATGCGCGTCATATTCAGACAAACTTCTCTTTTGTGAATTTGGCTAAATTACTTAATGCCTCAGGTTCCTATATCTATGAGATGACTTTCTTATAGGGTTGTTATAAAGCTTAAATATAAAGCATCCAGCAGAGTGGCGGGCACACAATAGTACTGTGCTTGCAACAGTTAATCTACCCTCTTCCCCGTAAGCCCAGAAATCATATTACAATTTACTTAATTAGCAACTATTGACTGCTTTTTTATAACTTTTAATCTACAATTTCCACTTAGAAGAAAAGCTCTTTTTTAAATAAAAATAATTTCATTTAAAATTCTTATTAAAAGTAATTATAGATGCTTTTTCACAGCAATATTAAAAGATACTTTAATAAACTAGTTGTAAATATGTAAAGTCACAAAAGAAATATACAAACTAGCTTACTGCACAGATGGAAATCTTATTTATCTTAATTTCCCAGGGGGAAGAGGGAGGGGAATATTTATTAAGCGACACTCTCCAAGCCACTTTACCTGCGTTATCTTATTTAAAGTGTTCAGCAATTTTCTGTTTCATTATTTTGCAAATGAAGAAACTTAGGCTCAGAGAGATTGTAACTTGTACATGTTCAGAGAGTGGTGGAACCAAAATTTGAAACTTGATTCTGTTTGACTTCAGAGCATGAAGTCTTTCCTTTACAAGTTTGAGGAACTGATCTGTAGAAAGTGTCTACTCTAAGCCTCAAGGCCTTGGCCCCTCACTCTCTGCGCCCTTCCTTGTCTTTCCTTGGTCTTCCATCTCTGTCCTCCTCAATGAATTATGACCGAGATCCCCATTATCCTCAGAATGGCGGGGTTTTCTGGCATAACTAAAGCTGGAACTTTGAGTCCTCTGGTGTGTGGGATTCTACCTCCTCCCAAATATTGAATTGCATAACTTAATATGCAAAGAGGATTTTTAAATTTTTGTTTGTTTGCTTGCTTGTTTTTGCCAAAGGAGTAAAGAGGATCTGGTGAAAGAGCTGGGGGTGAGAGTGATAGAGGAGGGGCTACATGGCATCCCAGTGGACGTTTGCCATTTTAATTTTTTGGACCTTCTAACTTCTGAATCCTCTTTGTATATTTAAGACTTTCACAGTGTGAGGGGAGAGGTCCAGACAATTGTCCTGGCCTCTTTGTAGCCTGAATGCAGCACATGACTGAGGCCTAGGCAATCAGACAAACCTTGCAAGGGCTCTGAATTGGGAGCTAGTGAGCTAGAGGAGGTCTGGGCCAGAAGCTGAGAGATTAGTGTCACCGAAAGACTTTGTCAATGTCTGGGAACCATCAGCATCTCTTGGGGGCCAAGGAACAGTATAACCCACCATTGGATAAGAGGCTGTCCTTCCACTCTGCTTCTGGTTGCCACTTGGCCACAGCCCTGGGCATGTCTGGTACCCTGAGAACTTCAGGTTCATCAGGGAAAGAGGCCTGAGTTCTATAGGGGTGTCTTTGTATCCTCCTGAGGGGCACCCTTAGTAGAGGGGCCAGGACCCTCAATGAGGAGCTGGGGCAGAGAACACGAGCAACTTTTTTCTGAGCACTCGTTAGATGCTCTCCCAGGGAGGGAGGGAGACTGGGAGAATTCAAAGGGGTGGTTTCTGTGTGAGCAGGTGGCCAAGGGCCATGATACTTCAGAACAGATGAGGTCTGAGATATTCAGGTGACCTATACATTCGAGAGATCTCTCATCAACAACCCTGCCAAAGAGTGTGGGCTTGAAGCAGTAAAGATCAATTTCATATCCCACCTCTGACACAGATAAGGTGTGTCAGTGACATGTCACAGAAATGGAGTCACACTGTCCACATCTCTGAAATGGCATAATAATGCACCTTTATCTACAATTTGTAGGGCAATCATGAATAAATGAGAGTCTGTTAGTCAAAGAGCAAGACGTTTTTTGGGGGGAGCCAGGGCTGAGGTACCAGCCACACCTATACCTTAGAAAACACTTACTACCTTAGCCAGTGCTAGGAAAGTGAGAGGCAGCTAATGGAAAAAAGCTAACGTTTTACACATTTGCCTCCTCACGTCTCCTCACATTTGCCTGTAACACATATTTAGAGCATTCTGACTAGTAATTCTGTTCTTTTGGCTGAGAAGTCTTGGATTGGAAACACAGTGGAGTGGGCATCTGTGTGTTTGATTTTGAGGGGGCACAGCATCCCTTCTTTAGGATTTTCCTCCCCAGACCTGAGTGGTTCTGATGGGGCTACTCATCTCAGTACTCAGGCTCCTGATCACAAGAATTGCATGTGGCCCAGACAATTAGAGCACATAATTCTTTCTGGAATCCAATCTGGAACAGAGACACATGAGGTCAAAGCCCTCTGGTGCCACATTCAATGGCAGTACATTAGAGAAATGGAGACCACAGGCTCCTGCCCACTGAGGCCCATGCTGCTATCTTGTCTGTCTTTCTGAAACCATTTCTTCAGCTATTCCTTGACTTATGTCCAGTAACTCCCCTCTCCTATTTATGTTAGGGTTTAGTTCTGTTGCTCAAAGTAAAAAATATCTTTACAGAGTGATTATTAATTTGTGTAAAGGATGGAAAATAGCACTTAAAACTAAAACAGTGAAGTAGCTTTTCATCTTAAGGGGGAGGGTGGTTTCAAGATGATGATGATCTATTTCCAAGTCATCCCCTTCCTCTTGCAGAGGCTGGTGAGAGGGTGAGGAAGAGAAGATGGTGCATCTCCTAGCAGAGCCATGCCTAGTGGGACACAGAAAAGGGTTGCGATAGGGCTGAATTGCTCTGCCTGACAAAGCAGGAGAAGTTTCTGGAAGACAGTAAGCAAAAAGATGGCAGGAAGCTAGAAATTAAGGGCAAAGTAGCCAGAGGAATTTTGAGAAAAAGAATAACACATTTGATGTGAAATAGTTTGAATTGTTTCACTGTAATTTCAATATCCATCTCCCCATGGAAAAAGTCAACTATGCACAAATTTCTGTATGACTGAATGTGTGTGTGTGTGTGTGTGTGTGTTTGTGTGTATTAAGGAAAGGGTCTAGGATCTATGTCTAGCATGATATGGTGTAGAATAGGGATGGTAAAAATACGGGAAGGCAAGACGATGCATACACTAAACCACTTTAGCAAAATAGGGTGCGTTCATTCCTCCTGGAGAGATTGGGTGGCACACAGGCTCGCCTCTGCAAGTGGTTTCATTTTAATCTCAGAGAGCAGAGTGCATCAGCTAACATCTGGTTTATAGGACTGTATTCACAATCCACACGTGGATTTTGATGGGACAGGGAAGAGCTTGGAAGACAAGTAGGAAAGAACCTTGTTCCTCTAGAGCAGGGTTTGGCAAACCACAGCTGTTGGTGTAAATACTTTCACTGCTACACAGAGGGCTCGTTCGTGTACATCATTTCTATGGCTGCTCTCACCTGTACGGGCGGAGGCGATTTGCCACAGAAACCACGTGGATCACAAGGTCTAAAATAGTTACTCTCTGGCCCTGTGAAAGCAAGTTTGCCTACTTCTGCTCTAGAGGCCAAAAAAAGCCTTATAGGAATAGGCAGCCTTTGGCTCAAGTTTTAAAGAAGGTCCTACATATTTGGCCCATAACCCTGAGGTGAGGTGACATGGTTTATTTCAAGAGAAATCAGGTAAAATCTAAACCAAGTACCACAATGCCTTTTAAAAAATCTTTTGTCAGTGAATCTCTTAATTTTCCTCTTCTCTTGTCTACTGTTAGAAGCAGTCTTGTAGAGGATAGAGGGCATGGGTTTGGGATTAAGTGGTTATAGACCTGCATCCTGGCTCTTCAACATACTGGTTGTGTGATCTGGAGCAATTTGCTTCACTGAGAAATCTGTTTTCTTATTGGTAAATGGGTAGAATAAAGCCCATTACATGAGGCTGTTGTGAAAACTAAATGATATAACACTCAGTGTGCCTAGATTTTTGGAAACTCTCAATAGCTATCACCCACAGCCTTCTCTCCCTACCCTCAACTCTTTGCTGTACTTTGTGCATATGAAGGAGAGCTTCATAATTAGCCAAGTGTCCCCAAGGTCATCTTTTTGCTACTAAACAGTAGTAACTATCAGTTGCTTGGCTCCATGCCAGCCAGGAGATCAGGACAGGCTGACGGAATAATAATGTTTAGATCCACTTGGAGTCTTCACATTATTCCAAAGAAAGACGAAAAATAAGATCTGCCGGGTTCCCTAGGAGTTCCCCAACCTTCTGAGCCCAAATTCTTGAGTCTGGGCCTCAGTGTATGTACGGAGAGGAGGAGGCAAACGCCAAGAAGGGTCTTAGGCCAGGCCTGTAGAGGTACCAGTGGCCCAGCAGCAGAAAAGCCCAGACTATTTAAGATAATTTAGGACAAGCATCTTCTCTTTGGATTTGTGGACCAGGTTTAAGATCCCAGAGACCTGACATGGGAATTGGTTTCTGTGAATAGAGGATTCCTGCTTGAACAAGGCAATACATCAAATTATACCCCACAGAGAAATTACCCACCTACCTGTCTTCTGGGCAAATACCTTACATACTAAAGTGCCTGAAAAGTCTGGCCTCTTGGACTTGAGTGTATCGTGGAACTCCCATGCCTGCTATCTTGTTTCTGTGTGAGAGGAGAAAAAGCCTCTCTCCTACCTGGCTGCCAAGCCAGCTCCCAGTAGTGTGAAGTTAGAAGAGCTCTAGTCTCCTGGGTGAAGTTTTTTTTTTTTTTATAAATTTACTTATTTATTTATTTATCTTTGGCTGTGTTGGGTCTTCGTTTCTGTGCGAGGGCTTTCTCTAGTTGCGGCAAGTGGGGGCCACTCTTCATTGTGGTGCGCGGGCTTCTCACTGTCGCGGCCTCTCCCGTTGTGGAGCACAGGCTCCAGATGCACAGGCTCAGTAGTTGTGGCTCACGGGCTCTAGAGCACAGGCTCAGTAGTTGTGGTGCACGGGCTTAGTTGCTCCGTGGCATGTGGGATCTTCCCAGACCAGGGCTCGAACCCGTGTCCCCTGCATTGGCAGGCAGATTCTTAACCACTGTGCCACCAGGGAAGCCCCTGGGTGAAGTTTTAAGTCCTCTTCATCGTTGAATGCAAATTCAGACCTCTTCAGGTTCATAAAATTCATTGTCACCATGAGAATGCTGGTAGCCACCATCGTCTGAGCTCTTGCTAAGCGTCAGCTGTTTCACATGGATCTTATTTCTAATCTTCACCACAAGCCGGGTAGGCTGGACTTGTTACCCCCATTTTAGAGATGATGAAATTGAGGGTTAAGAAGTTAAATCACTTGCCCGAGACAAAGGTGGTGAAGTCTAACTCTAAAACCACACTCCAAAGCTCCCTTGCCATATCTATGTTGCTTTTGCTCACAAAGATCTAGATCAGTGTTTCCCTAACTGCCCAAGCTCTCCCCTGGAGATTCTGATTTGGTGAGTTCGAGGTGGGTTGGGAGAATTTAGGATTTGATAGGTGATTCTTGTCATCCGGGAATTTGGGAAACACAGGTAGGCATCAAACTCCTCCCTCCTTAGCTTCAAACTGTGACTCTTACAGGGAGACTGAAGTCAGGCATGTGTACGAGACACCAGTCCCTATAAAATCCAAGCATAAGGAGATGAAAAAGCTCAAGTTCGATAACAGCTCCTTTTTCTTAAGAGCCTGACATGATTTCTTGGGGATCCGAGATATATGACATGGAGTAGTAACCATGACTGGGATAATTGTGCTGAATTAGCTTGATTAGCTGCTGTAGACTGGCTTTAGCAGATGCCAGCTGTGAAAATGGTCAAAATAAACTAGACAGGTCTCAGAATGACTGAGAGTAGATTTCTTGGGCTGTGAGACCATCGTGGGCTCAGTGGCATGGGGGATGGAAGATGGTTGCAATGACAAAGCTGCCGGGAAGACGCTGAGTCACAATTGCTGAACAGTCATGGCTGGGCCTGAGCAAGTGTGAGGGTCTTTTCTACAGGGTGTCCTGCTTCGCAGGCTGCTAGAGGCACGCTACAGGATGCTAGTACATCAACGGAAAGGACAGGGAGAAAAGATTTAGAAAAGCCTTTAATTTAAATTCAAACTTATGACAAATCTTTCATGTGGTGGCAACCTGAGGATAAAGATATAATCATAAAACATTTATCTCCAGGCAAAAAACTGGCCTTTCAGAAATAAAATAGAAAATAAAGGAATGTGGAGCCAAGGGAAATTTTGTTTAATGTTCTGAATGGGCATGCAAAAAACCTCCCCCCATCAAAAAAAAAAAAAAAACAAGAAGAAAGGAAGACGAGAAGAGAGAGAAAATAAATAACAAAAACAATAACAAGGAAACAATAACAAAGTAATTTAAAAACACAAAAAAATGTTTTTGATTGTCTAGAATGAAAACCCTTTGGCCTTACTACCATTCAAATAGTCTTCCCTATTGGTGTGAGATGCTATAATTCTGAGTAAGAAGATGTATCTGGTAGGATTAGGTCCAAACGTGTACAACAAAAATAAATATGTAAGTAAAAGTGGCTGCAGCAAGATAGTTTAGTTCTTGCCATCATGAAAGAAGTCCAGACGGACAGACGGAGATAGTCCAGAACTAATGCGGCCATTTATAGTCTCAAAGACTCAGGCTCCCAGGCTCCTTCTATCCATCTGTTCTTCCATAAGCATTTGGCTTCTTCCCCCAAAAAGTCTGCTTAAACTCCAGGCTTCATATCCACATTTTAGTCCTCAAGAATAAGAAAGAGAAAAGTGGCAAAGGGCATGCGTTAGCTGTCTTTCAAGGAAGTTTCCTGTAAGTTGCTCCGTAGCACTTCTGATACCATCTGACTGGCCAGCACTTAGGCACAGGGCCATATTTAACTGCAAGGGAAAATGGAAACTGGTCTTCAGTCACACATGCGCACGGCTGAAGATTAGGGATTTATTCACAAAGGCAGAAGGGGTGAATGGATAGGCGAGTGGGCAAATGGTTTTTGCAACAAAATGTAATGTTCTAGCCACAAAGAAACAGCTTGTGGAAACTCTGGGCTAGGTAACCAACAGGATCTGAGAATAAGCCTTTCCTTCCTGGCCCTGTCCCCTCACCCAGAGAGGGAAGGCTTAAGGATAAAACGCTCTTCCCTGATACCCTGCCCACCCCAACAATGCCTCCAATCAGGTGCCCCAGAAAAAACACCTGCAATGAGCTCCGGGAGGCTGTGAAGGCTACTCAGCTTCATCTACATCATGGGAGCAAGTCACTGACTCAGAAAGGAAGGGCCCACCTGTGCACTGCCAGGTGTGTTCCAGAAGGCGGGTGCTGCCCTGGGGCACTGCCCTTTGGTGATTCCACCGCTGAAACTTCTTGCTGTACCAGCTGGCCTGAGACCTGGAACTAGCACTGCTGCTGTGGCAGATGTTGTCCCACCTTGTCTTCTGTGGCCCACAGTGCAAGGACTGATCATTTAGCTGCTCTCGGTGGGGCTGAGAAGGCAGTAATGATGGGATGTTTGTGTGGGGGAGGGCTGCAGAGCTCAAAGGGTTAGGTAGGCAGGTTAATAAGAACATTGGATGAGCCTTTACTCTATGCCAGGCACCATTCAGTTTTTTAATATTGGGGCCTCACAATAAACTTGGGGAGAAGATGGGCTCATTATACCTATTTTGCAGATGAGAAAACAAAGGCTTCAAGAGGCTACTTGCCCAAAGTGAACTCAGCTAATAAGTGATACAGTCAGGTTTTAAGCCCCAGGTCCTTCTGACCCCAGAGAGTGCCCTTGAACCCCTACACTATGCCCTTTAGCCTTTGAAAGGTGCTGCTCAGAAATACTCATCCCTTCCTGATGCTTTCACACTGAGGTGTAGCCAGAGCCGCCGTACATGGCTACGACTGGGGTAGGGGTGGCAGGCTGCATTTTGTGTTGTCATATAGGAAACCAGGGGGTGAGGAGAATATTTGAACAAAACTGATGCTAATTACTCTAAATAAGAATCTGCCCAGTGTAAGCTTGAAAGTGACAACTTTTTTTCCTCCCTACTTCATTCCCACCTCTCTTGCTCTGCTGCTTTGGAGCAGTTGTCAGTGATGCTATCAAGCTGGCAGGGGATGTCAGGAAAGAGATAATTTATTCCTCTTCTCCAGCAGCTGAGGATGTCACCTCCCCAATGACAGACACTCTTCCTACAGAGAGAAAGCAGCAAAACCTGGCATCTAATGAGTGGCCAGCTGGCGTTTCATGCCTAACGCTCACGTGGTGAAAAGGGAAGGGGAAGGTTTTATTCCCAGATACGTTTTTGTGCTGTCTGAAAGATGTTGGCTTATGAGGCCCAAAGGAAGGCTGGCCCCTGGGACCACCATGTGAGCA
This sequence comes from Balaenoptera acutorostrata, assembly GCF_949987535.1. NCBI lineage: Eukaryota > Metazoa > Chordata > Mammalia > Artiodactyla > Balaenopteridae > Balaenoptera > Balaenoptera acutorostrata. The sequence continues at coordinate 164,789,258 of NC_080064.1, forward strand.
CAGACCCAACTGTCCAGCCAGCTGGTGCTGAAGAAGGCTCTGGTCCAGACAGCCCTGGAACTTCTTTGAGGCCATCAAAAAGGAACTGACTTAGAAAATCAGAGAGCTTGCTTTTTTTGTTTGTTTGTTTGTTTATTTAGTTTTTGTTCTTTTTTATAATAAAGTTTGTCTCTTTTGTGTATGCATCCATTTTCCTCATTACCAATAGCCAGGCAATACTACCAAATTTGTGGGTGGGTCTGTCAGCTTTAGACCAATGAGTAGACTTCATCAGAATGACAACTTTTTGATAACAAATCTCTAGTCCAGATCAATTTTTCTACATGGTTCCTAGTGTCCAGAAGTAAAAACAATAAATTCGTTTTGCTCAGGAGTTCTTTCTGGAACTGAGACCTTAAAGAAATCTCTTCTGTGGTTCTTTATAAAGTGGCCTCTGATATAATGAACAAGATATCTAGTATTAGGATAGTCTCATGATTAGGGTTGCCAGGTTGAGTAAGTAAAAATATAGAACACCAGTTAAATTTGAATTTCAAATAAGCAGTGAGTAATTTTTTAGTGTATGTCCCATGAAATATTTGCGACATAACGTCTAGTAAAAAATTACTGGGTACTACATGATCTCACTTATTTGTGGAATCTAAAAAAGTTGAACTCATAAAAGCAGAGAGTAAAATGGTGGTTGGCAGGGGCTGGGGAGTAGGGAAAATGGGGAGATGTTGGTCAAAGGGTACAAAGTTTCTGTTATGCAGGATGAACAAGTTCTGGAGATTTAATGTGTGGTTTGGTGGCTGTAGTTAATAATACTATATTGTATAACTGAAATTTCCTAAGTGAGTAATTTTAAGTGTTCTGACCACACACACACACACACACACACACACAGTAACCGTGTGAGGTTCTGGACATTTTAATTATTTTGACTGTGGTTATCATTTCACAATGTATCCATATATCAAAAATCACATTGTATACCTTAAATATATACAACTTTTATTGCCAAAAATAAATTAGATTTAAAAATTTTTGATGTTTATTTGAAATTCAAATTCAGTTGGGATTTCCATATTTTATTTAGCAACCTGACTTGATAAATACAACATGGAGACTCATAGAGCTGCTTTTATCTTGTTTGTTTAACATTTTATTTACATCCACGTTATATACCCATCAAGTTCAGGGAGTCAAACAGTTCAACATGGCTTGCTATAAATACACGGTTCTTGCACTATTCCCTCTCTTCATTTCCCACAGTCCAGAAACAACAATTTTCAGCTCCTCTAGCTGATTTTTTCTGGTGAGGGAGGTGTAGCTCCATTTCTCTAACCACCATGCTTGTGCTACATCTTGATTTCTCCGTTTTAGACATTCTCTATTGACTTCCTTCTATGCAAGATGAGAATTTAAGCTTTCACCACCTTCCGCAAGCCAACTGCCCTTCTCCACACTCTCCCAGTGTAGTTATATGGTCATTTTGATCCAATCAATAGTCAGGATTTACATTATTATGACCATGTAAATACTAATCACAGCCGAGCCATTTACATTTCTTTTGTGGCATAACTTTTGGAATCTGTTTTGGGGGGGGGGCGGTTATAGTAATGGTCTTTGCTGAGTTTTTAAGGTACTTATCACTGACTTGTCCTAAAATTCTCTCCCAGTTATGCAAATCCCTCAATATATTCAAAACACATTAGGTATCCTCTCAACTTCATCTTCTCAGAAAAAGTCCTCCCCCTTCTCACTTCTGACTTGAATTGATTGATCTCTTGGCCAGTGCACAGCTTTGTCCTGGGATCCCCCTTTATCACCGTTCATGGCACTCCCTTTGCCTCTTGTACTAGTTCACTTATTCCCTGGAGGCAGTGTCTCCTATTTCTCAGGTCACTCCCTCATCTGATGTGGTATACCTTCTGATAGGCCCTCAGTAACTACTTGTTGAAGAAAGAGTGGATGAATCCATGAAAACCACTGTATGGGATGAAGACTCTGGCCTCTTGGAGGGTTGCCATAGGGACCTTCACCTTGCTTAACACATGCTGTGGTACCTAAGACAACACTCTGGATCCCGCCTTCCTACTCCCATCTCCAGCCCCCTCAGCTGGCCTTCTGGTCTCCCCAGAAGTCAGGATGTCTTCCTTTTCCATAGGAAATGTCAGGGCCAACAGCACTAATGAGTTAATTGGTGAGCAGCCCCTGGGTGGCAGGCAGGATGCCTGAAATGTCCTGCTGGGTTGGGCACTGCTGAGGGATTTCCAGCCTCTCACTTCCTCCTGAGCCTGGGTGAACTCTCACCTCATTACTGAAATCTTGACTCTCTCCCACTGTTCCAAACAAAACTGTCTGAGTGAACAGCCATTAAAATGTCATTAGAAGCAGCAGGTACTGGGGTGCTGAAATTTATGAAACTGCAGTGAGAGTGATGAGTAATGAAGGTAATAGGACACTTGCTCTATTTATTTGTTTTTTTTTTTCTTCTTCTCTAGTGATTAATTAAATAAAATGCCTAGCGATTTAATGGTTTGCCTCTCTCCTAACTGGATGTGGGTGGTTATAAAAGGGATAGATTCATTTTTTATTTCCAAACTGTAGCCTGACAGAGAATGCTTCTGTTTTCTGATCCACACTCTCATTTTTCTCTTTCATCCACTTTTCCTCATCTGATAGAATAAACATCATGCAGAATGAAATCTTAAGCACTTTCCTCTTTCGACATACCAGAGATGTGACCCTGATGTCACCTGGTCTGACTAAATGTTCATTTATTCTAGATTCTCATAGTGGGAGCAAGGGCTGGGCGAGCCAATTTTCTCCAGTGGGTAGAGAGACTGAGGCAGAGAATTCCCATCTAGGTAAGAGAAACACAGAGAAATTCCTCTGGAACAACATAGTTGGAATGAAAACTGGAGACTTGCTCATGGCTGAGATTGTGCAATTAGAAACCATGTTCAATGAGCAGTTATGACGAACACTGTCAATTTCCACCTATTCAGGGGAAAATAACTATTTAATATATTTGCTTGTGTGGGATATTACTCTGCCCTACTTGGAGGGAAGTATCTGCATGAAATTAATTTCTTTTACTAAAAAAACACAATCAGGACAGTTTTAGCTGCCACTGGCTGTTAATAATAGTCCCAAACTTAAAGGTAGTAATTGTTGGGGAAAGTACCTTTTAGTTCTGCAGCCAGTTTGAAAAGTTGGGTCTCTCCCTTAAAGCAGGTTAGACAAAATGGTTATAGATACTTTCTGAGGAAAGAGGAAGGAAAAATTTCCAAAACAGAATGAAGGATTTAAAGAGTGAAAGGTGGATGACAGAAAATATTAGATTATACTGAGAGGAAGAAATTTCCCTTTTTCCCTTCTAGGTTCTGTGGCTGGTCTAATAATTGAATTGACGTAAGGCAGATTAGCAGGAGAAAAACAAATTTAATTTCATATATATGGGAGTCCTACAAGGATATGAGACTCAAATAAGGAAGCTTTTATACCTTTGAAATAAAGAAACAATAAATTTGTAAAGACAAGGCAGAGGGATTTGGGCTAGGGGTAGTAAATGATGAAGTAACAAGGCTTGTTTATACAGCCTTTTCGGCCCTGAATCAACCTGTCTCTGGTGATAAGGATATCTTCCTTCCTCCTTGTACAGGCAGGGTACCTTTCACATGGGAGATTTATCTCCTGCTTTTATGAAAGAAGGGCAGGATGGTGGGGGGAGGTCAGAGCAACCTTCCTGCTTCTGCCGTTTTCCCTGACTCCTTCAGCTTAAGATATTCAATATGCGAGGGTACCATATTTTGGAGTAGCATGTCCTGAACCCCGTCAGTGACAAAGAATATTTAGCCATGGTATTATTTAAACTAGTGGCAAACCCAATAAAGACCGGGAAACTGAGAATGATGGGTGTACCTAGGTATAGATAAGCCAGAAAACCGCCGGGAGGTCTTGGACAAATCTCTACCTGGCATGAGCTTGGCCACTTTCTGTCTTTACTCAGACTGCGTCTTGGGGCAGAAACATTCTCCTTCCCCTACTTCAGCTGGCAGGATGGCACTCACACTTGGATGCTTCTTTCAAATGCCCTCTCTTTCGGGGTTATCCCCCCAAGGTGACTTGGGTACACCTGCTCCTGTGCACCTACAACATCTGTACTCACCTCACATTCCCACTGTACTGGAATTACTTCTTCACATGTTTGCTCCCTGCTAGAGAGTGTGCTACATCTGAGACTGTCTTATTCATTTTCTTTCTTCTTTTTTGTTTGAATCTTTGAATTTTATTTTATTTATATTTTTATACAGCAGGTTCTTATTAGTTATCCATTTTATACATATTAGTGTATATATGTCAATCCCAATATATGTCTTATTCATTTTCATAGCCCTAGAAAATGCCATGATGCTTGAAAACAGTAAATATTTAGAAAATAAATGTTGAATGATTTAATAAATGACTGTTTAATTGTTGTTTAATAATATTAAGAAGAAGAACTTGCTTTTGAATTGTACTCTGTAATCTTCAAAGTATATCCACACACATTATCTCATTTGCTCCTTGGAGCCTACTGTGAAGTAGGCAGGGCAAGTGTTACTATTTTTTTTTTTTTAACAAATTTATTTATTTATTTATTTTCGGCTTCGTTGCTGCGTGAGGGCTTTCTCTAGTTGTGGCGAGCGGGGGCTACTCTTCGTTGCGGTGTGCATGCTTCTCATTGCGGTGGCTTCTCTTGTAGTGGAACACTGGTTCTAGGCGCCTGGGCTTCCATAGTTGTGGCATGCGGGCTCAGTAGTTGTGGCTCACAGGCTCTAGAGCACAGGCTCAGTAGTTGTGGCGCACAGGATTAGTTGCTCCACGGCATGTGGGATCTTCCCGGAGCAGGGATCGAACCGACGTCCCCTGCATTGGCAGGTGGATTCTTAACCACTGTGCCACCAGGGAAGTCCCAAGAGTTAGTATTAAATAGGGCTTAGAAAGCAAATTCAATCACTTCTTAGGCTTTAGAGAAGAGATGATATAGCCCAAGTTACATTGGTTATTGCACAATGAGAAAAACACTGGGGAACATTGTATGCTTGATCAGAACCCCTTTTTTGGGATTCTAGAAAAAATTCTGCATCATCCCTATATTCCTTCTAATTATCTTTAGTTATAAGCAGACGGTCTTGTTTCCTGAGTCATGAATTGTGAATCCTGGGCACATATATAGAATTACTCTTGAGGTTATAAATCTAGCAGTAATAACTTAAGACTGACAAAGAAATCTATGTTCTTGCTTAGGGTGTGAGCTATGGAGAGTATGAGGTTATGCTCCCATTCCAGCATTCATCCCTCTGGGTGCCCAGGAGTTGGGGGTGTCCACCACCTTGAGTCATACTTGATATTAGAGAAGGACCGTATTGGAGTAGAAAGATCCTCAAAGTGGGTGCTGAACTTTAATGTAGCTCTCTTTGTTCCGGGGTGTAAAAAGATGCTATAAAACTAAGATTCCAAGAAGAGAATGGAAGAAAAAGAATATGGCAATTTAATAAGGTAATGGGTCCTTGTGCTTTTTCCCTACCTACTATTTATCCTTTCTTCTCTGATAATAGCTCTGATTTTCCCTTAAAGAACCACTTCACTCCATAAGGTTTTGGTGAGGTCAACCCACTGGTAGTTGGTTTCAGGGATAACCATGCAAACTTGGCCTTGTCAGTTGGTCTCTGCCATCTCCCTAGCCACAGTGATCGGCTCAGGAATGTGCACATGATTCAGGTTTCCCCAAGGAGACTCCGTTTTGAGGCTCTGTTGAAACTATTGGAATGGAGAGGCTGTCCTTCTCCTGGAATGCTAGCTAAAAGGAGAATATAAATCAGGAGCTGGCAGGGGTTCACAGTGGATAGGTCCTGGCTGAGGTGAAGCCAACAAAGAAGAAAGCAGAACTAAGAGATGTGAAAAGAACTATATGGGCTTGGTCTGGATGACCTTCTTTAGTCCTGGGATACAGTTGTACCTAATGTCAGTTCTACTTACTTTGGATTTTTCAGTTACATGACCTAATACTTATGTAATAAGCTAATAATTTCTCTCTCTCTCAAATCAGTTGTAGTTATATTTCTGGTATTTTTTTGTCTGTTTTTGCAACTCAAATCCTGATAGAAGCATACAACTTGGGGTAATACGGTGGGAAGGGCACATGAAACCGATGAGAAAGCTTGGCTGGGAAGTTGTTCGTATGAGACAAGGTTCGGTATCTCACAGTACCCAGGCGGGAAAAAGGAAATGAGGGCTTCCCTGGTGGCGCAGTGGTTGAGAATCTGCCTGCCAATGCAGGGGACACGGGTTCGAGCCCTGGTCTGGGAAGATCCCACATGCGGTGGAGCAACTAGGCCCGTGAGCCACAACTACTGAGCCTGCGCGTCTGGAGCCTGTGCTCCGCAATAAGAGAGGCCACGACAGTGAGACGCCCGCGCACCGCGATGAGGAGTGGCCCCCGCTCGCCGCAACTAGAGAAAGCCCTCGCACAGAAACGAAGACCCAACACAGCCAAAAATAAATAAATAAAAAAATTCTAAGTCTCTGCAAATTAAAAAAAAAAAAAAAAGGAAAGGAAAGGAGATTAGAATTCACACACACCTTCAGGGGACAGTGTGGGTGTGTGTAAGTGTTGGGGCAGCAGCAAGTGATACGGCCAAACAGTCGCATGGAAATGTTACTTGCAGGTGCTCCAGGTAGCTGCTGTGCTAAGGGGCGTGTATGGGAATGGTTTGTAAAGACATGTGGCTGTCATAGTCAATTAGAAATTAGAAGTAAAATATAACTGCTATTGCTGTGTTTGTATCCAAGCAGCATTTGTTATGACCAGGTTATAAGAAGTGCCTCTGGAATATGGGCGTTTACCTTACGCAAATTATATTAATGACTCACTTCGTTCACATATGAAAGAGGTAAAGAGAAAGTGAGTTTTGTTAATAAAACTCTGCTGACCAGGGATTCTTCACCTGGGGTTCGTGGCCCGTGGTTATGCCTCAGAGCCTCTGTGAATCCCTTGAAATTATGTGTAAAAATTGCACGTATATGCACTTTTCTGAGGAGAGGCTCCAATTCTCCAAAAGGTAGATGAACGAAAGAGTTGATTGCACCCAGAGTAGACACTTGACCCACGTTGGCCAATCAGCAGCCACTTCCTCCTGTGAATCAAGACTTGAGAGTGAGCAACTTCCTGTCAATCTCTCAGAGAGGCTGGCACTGAGGAGAGTAAACTCAGGAACTGAAGGGCTGACATAAGGAGGGAAAGCAAACACTGTCTAGCTGCAGGGGGAGAAAGGTGGAACCAATGTCACGGAGTATGAAAGCATGAAGACATGTGGCCCCAGAGACAGACCTTGAGAGCTGTGCTCTGAGTCGTGACAGCTTACTGGTTCTTGCTTCAGGTGTCACGTGATGCCTTGAAGCCTGGCTCTGCCTCTGCTTTGTCATCTGTGAGAGGCTCCTGTGTCTTTCCAGGACATTTGCTTCTTTTTTTTTTGCCTTGGTTAAGCTGGTTCCAGTTGGTTTCAGTTATTTGCAAACAAAAGGCTCTCAAATAAAACAAGGAGTTACAATAAAAAGACGTGAGAAGATCCTTGCTGGAGAGGAAGTGGAACAAGTGGGGGCTCTTACATACATTGTCTCATTTAATCTTAACTGAATTCCTGCCATTTTCCAGCTGAGGAAATGGAGTCTCAGAAGGCTTAAAAGCCCTTCCCAAGTCACAGAGCTAAGAAAATTTTAATTACGTTATGGTAAAATTTAATGAATACAATTTTATTTATGGCAGTATCAATAACTCTCTAGTGATACGGATATTCATGTTGCCTTCTTTCTGGGCAATACGAATGAAAATTGACAAATGAAAACTTAATGGATCTTCCATTCCTGGAGCCCCTGGCTCTTCCAAAGAATTTTTCAACTCTCTTTTCAGTCAGGAATCATTTATTCTCTTTATTTAAAAAAAGAGTGCTGTCTTTTTTGCTATCTTTAATAAATGTTTATTTTGTCATTATAAAATATATTTATAAGTTCATTATACCAAAGCTTAAATCCAGGAATATACAAATTGGAAGAAAAGCTACCATCCCAATCGTTGCTAACATTTAGATGTATTTCCTTCTAATATATTTTATCATACACAGTTTAGTTATTTTGGATTTGTTTTGTCTCTTGTAGTTGAGACCATACTGTATTAAAATTATTTTTTACCAAGTTTCTGATGTTGCTAGAACTTTGAACTTGAAGGAAGCTTGGCTACTAGTTGTGCTTCTATTTTTTCTACTATCACTACTACTATTTTTACTAATGCTACTACTATTATCTAAATGTGGAAACTTGCCTTATATTTACAAAATGCTTTCACTTGTATGATCTTTATTTAAAATTAAATCTTTATTTTAAAATTAAAATGAGATATAGCTTCTCAACAAAGTTTTAAGTGTAATTCTGGTGTTGTTGGCTATGTGTATAATGTACAGCAGATCTCTAGAACTTACTCATCTTGCTTGCCTGAAATTTTATGCTCATTGATTTATAGTTTTCCATTACCCCCCACCCCCACCAGCCCCTGGCAACCATAATTCCACTCTTTGATTCTATGAATTTGACTATATTAGATACCTCAATAAGTGAAATCATGCAATATTTATCTTTCTATGACTGGCTTATTTCACTTAGCCTAATGTCATGAAGTTTCATCCACATTGTCACATATTGCAGAATATCCTTCTTTTTAAAGGCTGAATATTATTCCGTTATATGTATATACCACATTTTCTTTATCCATTCATCAGTTGATGGGTATTTAGGTTGTTTCAACATCTTGACTGTTATGAATAATGTGCTGTGATAAACATAAGGGTGCTAATAATATCTGTCCAAGATTCTGATTTCAATTCTTTTGGATAAATACCCGGAAGTGGGATTGCTCACTTCTGTGTAGTTCATATGGTAGTTCTATTTTTAATTGTTTTGAGGAACCTCCATATTGTTTTTCATAGCAGCTGCACCATTTTACATTCCCACCAACAATGTACAAGAGTGCAATTTCTCCACGTTCCTCACCGACACTTGTTGTCTTTGTTTTTGGATAATAGTCACCCTGTCATGTGCAGGGTGATATCCCATTGTGGTTTTGATTTGTATTTCCCTGATGATTAGTGATGTTGAACATTTTTCACATGCCTGTTGGCCATTTGTATGTCTTATTTGGAGAAATGTCTACTCAAGTCCTTAGCCCATTTTAAAAATCGTGTTATTTGTATTTTTTGCTAATGAGTTGTATGAGTTCTTTAGATATTCTATTGATGAACCTCTTATCAGATCTATGGTTTGCAAATATTTTCTCCCAATATGTAGGTTTCCCTTTTACTCTGTTGATTGTTTACTTCGCTGTGCAACAACTTTTTAGTCTGGTATAATCCCACTTGTCTATTTTTGCTTTTATTGCCTGTGCTTTTGGTGTCATATCCATGAAATCTTTGCCAAGACCATTGTCATGAAGCTTTCCCCCTATCTTTTCTTCTGGGAGATTGATAGTTGCAGGTGTTACATTTAAGTTTTTAAACCATTTTGAGGTAGTTTTTGTATCAGGTGAAAAATAAGGGTCCAATTTCATTCTTTTGTTTGTGGATATCTAGTTTTCCCAACACCATTTATTTAAGGGACTGTCCTTTCTTCACTGTGTATTCTTGGCACCCTTATTTCTGGTCTCTCTGTTTTGTTTCATTGGTTTATGTGTCTGTCTTTATGTCAGTACCATACTATTTTGATTACTGTAGCTTTGTAATATATTTTGAAATCAGGAGGTGTGATGCCTCCAGCTTTGCTCTTCTTCCTTAAGATTGATTTGGGTTTTAGGGGTCTTTTGTGGTTCCATATGACTTCTAGAATTGTTTTTTTCTATTTTGGTAAAAAGTGCCATTGGGATTTTGATAGGAATTACACTGAATCTGTAGATCACTTGGGTAGTATGGACATTCTACCAATATTAGTTTTTCCAATCTATACACATGGGATGTCTTTCCATTTGTTTATGTCTTTAATTTATTTCCTCAATGTTTTGTTATTTTTAGTACATAAGTATACAAGGGTGTTGAATTTTGTTAAATGCGTATTCTGCATCTACTGAGACAATCATGTGATTTTAATCCTTTATTCCGTTAAAGTAGTGTATCACATCAATTGATTTTTGTATGTTGAAACATTCTTGCATTGTAGAGACAAATCCTACTTGGTCATGGTGTATGAGCCTTTTAGTGTGCTGTTGGATACAGTTTGCTAGCATTTTGTTGAGGATTTTTGCATCTATATTCATCAGGGAATTGACTTGCCATTTTCTTTGCTTCTGGTGTCTTCAACTGGCTTTAATATCAGGGTAAGACTGGCCTTGTAAAGTGAGTTTGAAGTGTTCTCTCCTCGTCAATTTTTTGCAAAGAATTTGAGAAGGGTTGACATTAATTCTTCTTTAAATTTTTGAAGAATTCACCAGTGAAGTCCACTGGTCCTGGGCTTTTCTTTATTGAGAGATTGTTGGTTGATGATTCAATCTCCATTCTAGTTATAGATCAGTTTAGAATTTCTATTTCTTCATGATTCAGTCTTTGTAGTTTGCATGTTTCTAGGAATTTATCCATTTCTTATCAGTTACTTAGTTTGTTGGCATATAGTTGTTCACAGTAGTCTCTTATGATCGTTTTTACTTCTGTGGCTTCAGTTGTAATGTCTCCTTTTTTCATTTCCAGGTTTATTGTTTGAGTCTTCTCTCATTTTTTTCTTAGTCTAGTTAGGCATTAATTTTGTGTATCTTAAAAAAAAAAACAGTTCTTACTCTCATCAATCTTTTCCATCATTTTTTATTCCTTATTTTGTTTATTTCTGCTCTAATCTTTGTTATTTCCTTTCTTTTGCTAACTTTGGGCTTGCTTTGTTCTTTATCTAGCTGTTTGAGAACTTTTTTCTTTTTAAATATGGGTATTTATCTCAATAAAATTTCCTCTTAGTACTGCTTTTTGCTGCATCCCATACATTTTGATATGTTGTGTTTTTGTTTTCTTTTGTGTCAAAGTATTTTCTAATTTCAGTTTTGATTTCTTCTTTGACTTGATGGTTGTTCAAGAGTGTGTTGTTTAATTTCTACCTATTTGTGATTTTTTTTCATGTTTCCTTCTGCTATTTATTTCTAGTTTCATTCCACTTTGGTCGGAAAAGAAACTTGGTATGATTTCAGTCTTCTTAAATGTTAAAATTTATTTTGTAATTTAACATGTGATCTATCCTGGAAAAAGAGGGGTGTGTATTCTGCTGCTGTTGGGTCAAATGTTTTATAGGTACCTGCTAACAGGTTAGTGGAGTCTAACAGGACTCCACTTGTTCTATAGTATTATTTGAGTCCTCTGTTTCCTTATTGATCTGTCGGAATGTTCCATCCATTATTGAAAGAGGGGTATCAAAGTTCCTACTATTATTGTATTTCTATATATTTTTCCTTCCGTCAATGTTTGCTTTCTATATTTAGGTGCTCTGATGTCGGGTACGTATATATTTATAACTGTTGTCTTCCTAGGGGATTGACCAATTATCATTATATAATGTCCTTCTTTGTCTCTTGTCACAGTTTTTGATTTAAAGTCTATTTTGTCTGATGTAAGTGTAACCACTCCTGTTCTCTTTTGGTTACCATTTTCATGAAGTATCTTTTTCTATCTCTTAACTTTCAGCCTATGCAAGTCCTCAAATCTAAAGTGAGTTTATAGTTATAGTTGGGTTACATGATCTTAACTAATCTTCATAATTCTAAAAATAATGCAAATCCTTTTACATTTCCATTTTGAAAGGAATAAATTGGTGCTTACAGAGTAAATGACTTGCTGAAGTCCATGTTTAGTGAGGGAAAGAGCTGGGACTAGACCCAGTCTTCTCCTCATTGGTGGTGCAATACTGTTTCCATAGAACCACCCACTGCGTCTCTCCATCCCATCCTCTCCTACAGTTACAAGAGGAGCTACCAAATGCCTAAAGCTCCTCAAAGGTGCAAAATTAGGAGTCTGGTTTCAGGTGTAAAGGCTACATAGTTCCTTGGAAATCTCAGACATCATCCTGTATCCCCAGTCTCGAGTCTTGGTGGCTACATGCTCAGATCCTTGAGGGCTCTATGGTTAATACATTATTGTGGTTCTGGCACTCAAGAGTATTAGGTAGTATTATCTGTCCTTTTTCTTGTATCATTTTTCACCTCTTTATTATTAAGTGATATAAAAAATTAAATGATCTCCATCATATCTTGGTGGTTGCCATGGAGCTTAATTGTGCATCTCTTAGGCTGGTAAAACCAATTGAGACAATAGTTGGATGAGGAGGAGCTGCCTGTGAATGTTAAAGTGGGACAGAGCTCTTCAGCAGGCAGACCAAATGATGCTTTCCAGTGGGACGGAGGATGGGTGCATAACCACACTGCCTAAGAGTGGCAGCATATTCCATATTCCAAAGTATAATCAGGGCCAAAATGTTCAAGGAAGGTTCCAAAGACTCTTATTATATGCTGAGTAGTTTCTTTCTCTGAAGAGGTAGTATAGAAATTAGGAGGACAGGTTGGGATTTGAAGAAACCAGTGGCTTTCATATGTTATTTGACATGACCCACAGTAAGAAATACACTGTGACTCTTGTGTGTGTATAAATGAAACAGAAGTTTCAGGAAATAATGCTTTTACTACATGCTATGTACTCTTATGTTCTATGATAATTCCATTCCAATCCAATCAATTAAAATAAATGTTAGTTATGACCCACTAAGTACATTTTACTACACACTAATCCAACAATAGGTCATAACTCTCAATTTGAAACACTCTGAGATAAATCTTAATTGAAGCTCTGCTCCTCTACAACTTCTCCATCAGTAAAAGGAGATGATGACGTCTTTCCTTTGGTGGTTATATTAATGAAATGCCATATGTGGTCACTAGACAAGCTCTGTGCTTTGATTTTTCACTGCTGTACCCCCAGCACCAAGTGCAGGGCGTGGTACATAGTTGGCACTCTCTACGTGTAGTTATTTTCACTATTCCCCCACCCCCATCCTGCCCAGGTGATGTTGGAAGCATGCAAGCTGCACTAGGGCACTCCCAGTGGTGATTCAGTATGGGAGAATTGAGACTAACCTCCCTTGTGGGTCTTTATGAGGAGAAATATTGCAGAGGCTGTTGCGATCAACCCGTCAGCTAAACTTGAATCTATGGAAGGCATATGAAGTGTAAGACCCTGGACTAGGACCAAACAAGACTCAAAAAGAAAAAGAAAACCTCTATTTTTAGTGTATTTCCACCTACTAGGAGTTTACCTGATTGAAGAAACAACACAAAAACATCAAGAGGTAAGTAGAGGCACAGGACAGGCAAATCAGTACTAAATGCTGTGATTTTGTGATAAAGACTATAGGACAGAGAGATCCAACATTTTTTAGTCGATGTGATTTTAGTACGCAATTGATTGAAAGCATAATGAAATAGCTCCAAGGAATTTATTAATGATTTTTCAGTGAATCTGTATGCTATTAGTCTTCTATAACATGTATGTATTTCTTCCTCAGTCCACAGACAATGTATTTGAGGATTCCTAACAATGTCAGGGATACGCTGAAGCCTTATTGCTAAGAGAAAGGGCCTTGGGGTCAGAGGGCTGTAGGTTTGTCCCAGCTCTGACACTCACCAGCTCTGTGGCCTTTAGCAAGTGACTTAACTTTGTGGTTTTGCTTCTTGCAAAAGGGAGCTAGTAATTGCCTGCCTCACAGTGTCTTTGGGAAAGTTAAATGGATTAAGGTTTGTAAAAGTCTTAGCAGAGTTTCTGACAAAGAGTGAATGCTTGAGGAAGTTTGCTGATACTCTCGTGGTTTTGCTCCCCTTTGGGGTCCAAGGCTCTCGGCAGCAGAAAATCAAAGAAAGATGTCACCCCAGTGGGCGGGCGGCCTCCTGCTGGCTGGCCTCCAAAGCACATGGTAGTGTGGGTCCTTCTGAGACAGGCTGGGATCTGGGACCTGGGGCCCTTTGCTGCAGTGCTTGCACCTGGACAAACGTCTCCTCAAGCAACAAAATAGAAGGAAACTATGAGCAACTAAAAATAACTACATGCATGTGCAGTTGGGGCAAATTATGGACAAGACACAAAAAGACCCAAAAAACCCAACTGCCACTTCTGAAGAGCCGGGGGCGTGTCGGGAACAAAAGCAGGGCACTGTGCACACCCCCTGCACACGCCACCACCAAAGGAGTGGGCAGAACACCTAAGCCGCCCCTCCTGCCTGCCCCTTGGACACATCCCCACCCTCACCCTACGTAAGGAACAAGCTCAGCCCGCCTCGGGGAGCGAGCAAGGGAACCTGTTACTGGTTCTCGCTGCCCCCTGCTCAGCAGGGGCCCCAATAAAGCCTTGCCTGAATTTCTTATCTGACCTTTTATCAATTTCTATTGATTAAGGAGGCCAAGAAACCCGGCTGGTAACACTTCCAGAAGCCCTGTGGCTCCTCACAGGAATTACTCAGTCATCCTATGGTGGAGAAGCCAGGAGGCGGCAGGAATTGTTTTCTTGGTGGAAGACCCCTGGCACGAAGAGGCGGAGGTTTCCCAAGCCTTAAAGAAGGCAAAACAAATGAATCCCACCAAAAGAGCAAACCAGCAAAGGGACCTGGGTTCGAGCTCAAATTCTTCCACTTTGTGAATTCTGTGATCCTTGGCAAGTCCCTGAGACCTCTTTGCGGCCCAGTTACCTCATCCTGTCTCTCTGGGGGGTGACACTGATGAGGGGAGATATGAGGGTAGTACCATGAACAACCTTATTTTTTGGTAGCACAGAGCAGGTACAATCAGCCTGTCCTTTTTCCCGGAATGACACTCTATGTGGGCCCGTGCACACCTCCTCTTGGCTTTCCTGTGTCCTCCTGCCTTGCACTGCTCTGCCCCTCTCTTCTTCTTTTATACCAACCCCCCACCTTGTAAGTACCTGCCCCACCCTTGGGAGATGCTCCTTCCTGCCCCAGGTGCTTGTCAGGCACTAGAGAATCCGTATCATCATAGACCCTCTTGAATCCCACCCAGCCCCGCACATGCTGGGGCTCTCCATATTGAAAACTCTTTTCCAAGTAATGAACTACTGCAATACCAAAAGGGGTTTTGCTCCATTCGTTTTGTGAGATGATAAATGTGATGGGGCGGGACCCTCAGAGGACGGCCAAGTAAAGGGCTGCCATCTTGTGTAGGTGAGTCGGGGCTGAGGATCCTGGCCTCAGATGACCACCTTAAGAGGTCGGTCTGGAGGCAGTAATGGAATTCTTCAGATCCAGCCACTCTCTCCCAAGCAGGTGCTTTTTGGATCAGTGACCTGCCCTGGGGAGATGGCTGCTGCCCACGGTCAGGAGATGCAGTGTATTCTCTGACTAACATGGGAATCAAACCTATGACTTCTACTTCATCAGCACCACTAGTCACAACCCAC
Organism: Balaenoptera acutorostrata; assembly: GCF_949987535.1. NCBI lineage: Eukaryota > Metazoa > Chordata > Mammalia > Artiodactyla > Balaenopteridae > Balaenoptera > Balaenoptera acutorostrata. The sequence goes on from NC_080064.1 coordinate 164,804,752, forward strand.
AAAGCGAATTAGGCATTGTGGCCAAACAGCACGGCCACGCATTCTTTGCAGCAACTCCCATCAAAAGGTGGAGTCTATTGTTTCCCCCTTTGAATCCAGACTGACCCGGTGCCTGGTTTGGACGAGTAGGGTGCGTAGAATGTGGCAGCGTGTGACTTCCAAGTCTGGGCCTCCAGAGGCTTTGTGGTTTCTGTTCTTGATTTCTCGAAACATTGCCCTGAAACTGTCAAACTGAAGGAGACTGGGATCAAAGACCACGTGGCCCAGTCACTCCAGCTGCTAAGCTCAGCGATCCTATTGGCTGAACAGCCTGAGTGAGTCCAGGACAACTGGCAGAAGAACTGCCCAGTCAGTCCACAGAATTGTGAGAAACGATCAATCACTTAAGCCCCTCATCTGGGGCTGGCTTGTTACACAGCCATAGATAACCAGTATAGGCACACCTGTACATCAGCAGAGAAATTTGAGATGTGGGCCTAGCTGGGAACTAGCCCAGGAGGTTTAGAAGTAGGACAGCCTCAGAAATGTCAATTCTGATAACAGGGCCACATTTTACTTGTAGGTCCTTCAGGTTTACAAAGCTCTTTCACAAACATTATCTCCATTAATTCTCACAGCATTCTTGTGAGGTTAGGGGGTGTTGTAAGACAGGCTCCCCAGGGAAGAGGCACAAGTGATGGAAATGGCTCCCAGGGGAAACCACTGAAGGGGTGTTGGAGAGGAGAGGGAAGAGGAAGGAGCCAACCAATGGTATGAGGTTTCAGGCCAAGTCCCACAGCAGGGGCTGGTCCTTCAGGAGAACACTGGAGTCTAAGTTATGTTTCCTGGGACAAGGGATCTGGAGATTCAAACTTCTGTCATTGACTAAGGGCTCCCTGGGTGGGGATGGGAGGGTGCAGAGAGAGAGAGAATCAATTCCCAGACATTTCTTGCTTCTTTGCTTTGGGGGACAGTCTTTTGAAAAAGAGCTGTAGGTACCGGCTGTCGGAAGCAACGCGTGTACCAAAACCGGGGGCTGCTCCCTTGCACGTCACCACATATGCCACAAAAGGGGAGCTTGAACTGTGGCTGAATCTAAGTCTTGCCAGAATACTCTGTGATCCTTCCAGAACGTGAGCACGTGGGGGGCCCGTGAGGAGTGGCTGCAAGCCCGCAGACCACTCATGCCCTGTCTGCCCTGGGAGGCTGGCAGGAGACAGCTCTCATGGCTTCTCAGGTTCTGATGAGGTTGGAGGCCCTCTGCCTTGCCCTCCCTGGGGTAGAGCTGCCGACTCTTAAACACCTTGGCTGCACACGGCCTGGGCTTCTCTTCTTGTATTCTTTTCTGAGGAGGTCTGTCAAATGCGGCCACAAGAGGAGACAGAGGAGAGGCTCAGAAACAAAGTTTTTTTATACTCACAGGTCCTAGAGATGGGAGGTACTGCTGGCCTTGCAATGCCACGTGGGGAAGACACCAGGATGGTCAGGAGGCAGAAGACAGAAGTGAATCATCCCAGAGCCTTTATTGGGGTTTCTGCAGGAAGGCAAGGCAAGGCTTAGGACCAGCTAATGTGAATAACATGGGCAGGCTTTGGGTCATAGGGGTGCCCCCGGGCTGCCTGGAACCTGGCTCTGGGATGATTAAGCAGAGCAATATTCCCTACCCTCAACCCCCTGGGGCCACGTGGAGGAGGAGGGCCTCTGGATTGCTTAGTCTGCAGATCAAAAGCACGCTCCCTGCTGAGCCCTTGGCCATCTCTAAGAATTAGCTACCCAGGAAGAGGCAGAACATCATAATGTACCGAAAATTGAAAATAATTATAGTACAGTTTCTCAGCAGCAGTGTCCCACTCTGTGTGCTGTAGTCGGCTGACCCCTTTTGTTTGGTGTGCCCCTGTGCAACCGCGGGAGCTGGCACCTTGGGCGATTCTCACTCCCGAGAGTTAGCGTGTGAATAATAAACTGCCTGAAAGTAAGAAGATCTTTGTTTCTTTACTGGCTAAAGCTTTTCTTGCCCTGTACTTGACAGGCAGATGCACAAAACACTGACGCAAAGCATTCTGAGGGACTCTGAGTGCAGCACCAACATTGTCCGGTATAATGGGCAAATATCACCTCTTTTTTGAGCAAAGAAAACATAGTCTCAGACCAATTATTATATGGATTATATGGTCAGTGGTGAAGCTTGGACTAGACCCCAAGTCATCTGACTTCAAGGTCATTGCTCTGCCAATAGAATATGCTAAGCAAGGTATACCCAGGCTACCCTGAATATCTAGGTCCAAGCAGAAACCCAGGTGGTAGAATCTTTCCTGGGCCAGAAACTATATTGGAGCTCTGGATCTGTCACAGCTCTCAATAATCAGTGCCTTTCGCCAAGGAGTCAGTGGTGGGAGCCGCCCAAGACAGGGCTTTCAGGGGAGAACTTTCTAGAAATGGCTATGTTTGACATCACTGTGGTAAAACATAAATCATGCCGCAGCCCCAGGGCACACTTTTAGCAACTGAAGTGGTTCTCCATCCTTACTTGGGGGATCCAGCTGTCACTTAGTTTCTGGTCTTGGGTTCCAGCCTGTATTTCTTCTGTATGGGCAGGGGTTAGCCTCTATGGGTCGGCTTCTTTAGTTGTTGAATTAGAATGATGGTGACCTTCCTGCTCTGTTATGACCTTGGAAAAGCACTTCGCTTCTTTGAGCCTCAGTTTCCTCATTGTTAAAATGAGAAGTTGAGCTAATTGTTCTTCTGGGTCCTTTTCAGTATGATTATTTGATTCTTGACAGGAACATTGTATGACTTATCATTAGCAAACTTGAAAAAATGAAAATGGCAAGTGTTGCGGAGAAACTACATTACAACCTTAGCTTTAAAGCCTCCTTATGTGCCGTCATTTGAAAAGTTACATTCCAATTAGTTTGAATTTCAAAAGCTGCGTTTTGTTGTTCGTATCAGCAACTCACATTCATGCTATATTTTTTAACTGTTTATTTTGAAATAATTTCAGGTTTAGGAAAAACATAATACAAAGAATTTCCATATACCCTTCACTCACATTCTCTAAATGTTAAAATTGTACCACACTTGCTTAATCATTTGTTCTCTATCTGTCTTCACACAGACACACACACACACACACAATTATTTTTCTGAAATGTTTTAGAGTATTGACCTCTATGTATTTTAGTGTTTATTTCATAAAAATGAGGACATTCTCTTACGTAACCACAGTGCAGTAATAAAAGTCATGAAATTAACATTGTTACAAATTTAGTGGAAGACCTTATTCAAAGTTTGCCAATTGTCCCACAAGTGTCCTTTCCCTGGTCCATGATCCCGTGTTGCATTTATGTCTATTTTTTGAAAATTACAAGTGATGTTTACTTTGATCATATGATTAAGGTGGTGTCTTCAGATTTCTCCCTTGTAATGTTTTTTCCATTTCTAATTAGTATTTTGTGGATAAATACTTTGAAACTATGTAAATATCCTGTTTCTCATGCTTTCTCCATTGATCACTTCTTAATGATTCTAGTCTGAAACCGTTACTAATGTGCTGGTTTCCAGGTGGTGTTTTCTCCCATCATCTCTGCTACTTTTATTAGTTGGAAGAGCTTGTCCCTTTCCCCATTTATTTGTTTTTATCACTATGGGTTCGTGGTTTCTTTTGTTTTATTGGATGTAATCTATTGTTATTTTGCTTCTCAAATTGTCCCATGGTTAGCTGGTGGGAGCCTCTTCAAGCTGGCTCCTAGGTCCTTTTGGCGTGTCTTCATCCTTTTTTTGAACACGTCCTTGGTTTCCGACATCACAATATATTCCAGGCTTATTTTTTATTTTCAATGCCCCAATGCCCCCTGGAAATAGCCATTTCCCCAAGGGGCCCTAGTTCTTATTGGAAAATGGTATTTCGAAATCAAGACCTAAACACGATATATATATTATATATATTATACACACACACACACACACACACACAGAGGTATCTCCCACTTTTCAAAAGCTCACTTTACACTACTTCACTTTTATGAAAGACCTGCATTAGCAGTACCTGTTTTCACTACCTGAAAGAATTTCGAAAAGGATCTTCACTTTTACTGAAAAAAAAAGGTGGAAATAGTGCTCAGCCTTTGTTTTGCAGGCAGTCATTCCAGAGGCAGCCTGCACCCCGAGCAGTAAGAATGGCGCCAACAAGCTCCTTCCCTGGGAACTATACTCAGGATCTCAGCATCAAAGCCATAGCTTTGTACTGTGTCTGTGAACATCTGTACTTTATCTCGATTTATTTTGATAAATAAAATAAATAGCATCCATTAGCAAGCTGTGTCCTAAGGTAATTGCTTCTTCACTTTACGCCATTTTGGCTTATGAAAGCTTTCATAGGAATGCTCCGCTTTCGGATGGAGGGAGAAACCTGTATCCACACACACGCACGATCTAATATATCCGTACCTACCTGTGTGTGCACACATGTAGCCATGAGCTCAAGTTCACTGATATCTCCCATTCCCCTCCAATACTACACAGGGTTTATTTTGCCTTCCCCCTTTAGTTATTTGTAAGTTCTTCTCCAACAGTGAGAAATCTGTCTCTCTCATTATCTGCAATGCATCCAATTATTTGCTTAATCCTAGTGTTAACACAGCTAACGTAGTTTTAGAATTGATAATCCATATCACAGTGAAAACAAATCTATTGACTAGAGTACAATATTTATTTAGTTAGTTAGTTCTTCAAAATATGTTGTTTCAAGGTTACTTACGTTAGTTCTACACTCCCCTCTCCCTTGCCCCCTGTAAGTGTAGTTATTTCATTCATTTAAAATACAGTAAGGGTCATCGGTTTCTGTTTGTATTCCATTTTGAATTCCTCCACCTCACCGGAGTCCTCGATGATTTTCTTTTTTTGAGTATGTGAGACATTAACACGATTCTAAAAATCCAAACTATACAAAGAGTGTGCACAGAAAAGTGCTAACTCCTCCCCTCTCCCCCCCCCCCACCGCCATGTTTTCTACCCACTCCCATCCTCCCACGCCCCGTGGGTAATGAACTTCATTATATTTTCTGGTTATCCTTCCTGTATTTCTTTTTTTGCACAAATGAGCAGATACATGTATAGTTTCTAATCACTTCTTTCTTATACTAGTGATAGCAGACTATAGATTCTCTTTTGTGCTTTGCTTTTTTCACTTAGCACTATGTCCTGGAAAGTGCTTTATTCAGTTTGCAGAGCTCTTCCTTATTCTTTTGTACGTTTGCGTGCTTCTTCGTTGTACTGTCTGTGAAATAAAGTTCATATTTTATGGCAAGACAAGAAAAGTGTAAACATAAAATATTTTCTCTGCCCTTTGGCCTCCTCTCTCCCCTCTACTGTGCACTGTACACCTGCATTTTGCATCGAACAAACCTCCCCATCGGCGGAAATACCTGCTCAGCCATAAGGAGCAGCGTTCTCCTAGCATCAACAAGACAACTCCTTCAAAGATAACATTCCTTCTTGATCTTGTAAGGGGCCATGGCGACACTTAGATCTGGATTGCGTAAACTGTTAGCAATATGTCATTTAAGGTACAACCCTCTGTCTCAAAAAACTTATATAACTGTGTTTTGATTTCTAAAAGGCAGAACAGTTCTCAGAGCTTTCTGAGATGTTGTTCCCAGGCTATAATCCTCAGTTTGGCTGGAATAAAATTTTCCATTTCTTTCTTGGATCGACTGATTACTTTTTCATTGAGAGTCATTTATTCAGCAGTCCTCTGATGGGCATTAAGTGGTTGCTGGTCTGGGGCTGAGCCAGAGGTCCTGGCCTGCATGCTGTCTACACTTGAGTGTCGTCTGCCCTTGATTCCTCACTATCTGGTCTAGCCCTCTGTGATACTGTGATTTATAATAAATATATATTTGGTCTGCATCCCTGTTCCTGGCACACAGCTCCTGAAACTCTTGGCATTTCCTAAGTGAAAAGAACAGTAAAGGTGTCTTGATATTCATAACAAACCCCTTTCAACCACGCCTGGGTTTATGTTAATGAGGTGCTTTTGGAAAGCACCTATGGATGGGGGCTGGTTGCTGTGGAAACAAACCTTGGGAATAGGAGGGTTGAAAGTTTCCTTACCCGCTACCCCTCCAACTTCCAATGGCCGATTATTCATCAATCATGCCTATGTAATGAAGCCTCCATAAAACCTCCAAAAGATGGCATTCGGAGAGTTTCTGGATTGGTGAACTTGTGGAGATGTGAAGAGAATGGTGCACCTGGAGAGGGCATGTGAGTTCTATGCCCTTTCCCCATACACCTTGCCCTATGTGTCTCTTCCATCTAGCTGTTCTTGAGTTATAGGCTTTTATAATAAACTGATAATCTAGTAAGTAAAATGTTTCTCTGAGCTCTGAGAGCTGCTCTAGCAAGTTAATTGAAGTTGTTGGAATCTCTGATCTATGGTCAGAGCGTAGGTGACAACCTGTGGCATCAGAAGAGGAAGGGGGGCAGTCTTGTGGGACTGAGCCCTTAACTTGGGGATCTGACACTATTTCCAGGTATGTAGTGTCAGAATTGAGTTGAATTGTAGGACACCCAGTGGGTGTTGGACAATTTCTCACTGGCATTGGAAGAAAAAGCATATTGTAGTTGGAATCAGAATGATACCCTCCAAAACCTCAATAGAGGCCAAGGTGTCAGGCCATGTCCTGCCAGAGCTACCTATGGGCACAGCTTGACTTTCTGTGCATCAAGGAGTGGCAGTTGCTGGGTTCACTGGCCTGGGGAAGCCCCCAGCCAAGAGTGCAGATGCAAAACGTGAGCACAGACATGAAGCAGGAGTAGAATGTTGGGAGAGGTGTTAACACAGGTGCCGAAACTGAAGGGCAAAACGATCTGAAGTCAGAGAAACGCATCCCATTTGAAATGAGCAGGCCGAAGTGAGTCTGGCTGTTGAAGTTCTGTCCAGGAACTAGACTGTGAGATTTGTTGGGCTGGGACATAGGCTCAGAGCATCTGACCTGTACCATGCTCTGTGTGACTGTTGGGACATGTGTGTCTGCTGGCTCTGGTGGCTATGGCTTGCTGTGCTGTGTCTGTGCACACCCACTCGGCTGGCCTGAGCTCTTCTGGGAAGAGAAGTACCCTTCTGGCTTCTGTCCCACCCCAGTGAGCTGGCTTAATTCCATCTTGCAGCCCCTCGCTGTCTTCAAGGTCAGGCCATGAGTTATAGGCTCTGCGTGGCTGAATTCTGAGCACCACAGTTATCTCCCATACTCATTCCATGTGGAGCAGGCAGGCCAGATTTGCAGATAAAGGAGGTAGAAACACGTAAAGGTCATATGACTTGCTCAAGGTCACCTAGCTATTTTTTGACGGAGGGACCCCTTATTCATCAGGTGCAGTAAGCATAGTGCCTAAGGCCCACTTTCAGAGGTCTGTCAAAATGTTTTCCTTTTAATTTATTTTAAAAATCAGAAGAAAAAAAAATACTGTAATAATAAATGAATATGTAATAATGAACCCAACCTGGATTGCATTAGTCTGTACACCAACAGAGTTGCAAAATATAATTTTTAATATTTTGCAATGGAGGAAGAGACCCACAAAGGCAAAAGTACTTAAGGCGCATGAAAGTCATAAGGGTGGCCCTGCAGTGACAGAGCTCGGACTATAAAGTTTTCTGATCTGCATCCCGTGTTCCTTTGGTCTAGGCCAGGTGAGGGTCTAGACGACTCAAGCCTTGAAAAACAGGAATCTGAGGGTAATGTCCATAGGGGCCACACATGAAATGGCCTTAAAGGGACCAGGAGAGCCAAAGAGAAGAGGAGAACCCCCCTCACTTGGACCAATTCTTTCTTAATTTGCATCCCATTTGGTATTGGCAAAAGTCCAAGGGATCTGGGTCAAGAGTGCACGTGGGGACGGAGGACTGGTTACCTAAGAGGCAGTGTGGACCCAACACGTGTTTTGAAGTGTCTTTACATACACATTCAGTTACTTACTCTTACTTGCTGTGTAGACTTTGGAAGTTTTAAAATGGAGATAATAATTTTCCTTCACAGAACTGTTCAGAAGATTAGAGGAAGTAAAGTGGGTAAGGTCCCAGGCACTCTTCATATCCAGCAGGTGTAATTTAGCTCTTTTCCTCCCACCTGTGTGCCTGCCACAACCTGTACATGGGGTCTTCTCTCTCTCTCTCCTTTGGCTACTGCTTGAACCTGTCTGTGCTGACATTCTTATTGCTTTCTGTTATACTCAGGGCAAGTGGAATTTGAGAACACTCCACTGGATTCATTTTAGATTATAAATAGAAAAATTATTGAATTTTTTCCCCCAGGTCACTTGCATTTACCCCAGCCGTTTGTTACTGAGGCAAGCAGTCCTGAACACAATAGGACATGACAACAGGAAATGTAGCCTGAAGAATAAGCAATTATTTGCTGCAAAGAACTAAAATAAGCACATCAGGTAGGTACCAAGAGGGACTCTTGTCAGGTTTTCATCAGCCCTGTTGGGTGTGGAGAGTAAGTGGTAATTATAAATATGACTTCCATGTGGCACTGTGTCATTACTCTCTGTGCCCTTTTGTTGAGTACTGGCTCTTTGAACTCAGTGTGTTTGTTTGACACAGCGAACCTGAAACAAACCTGGAGGGGACCTGTCTACCTGCCCTCCTCCGTGACTAGGTAAGTCCTGGGCTTGGCAAGAGGGAGTGGTCGTCATCACAACTGCTCGATGAAAGAAGTGTGGCATCTTGCTGGTCAGGACATACAAAACCCAGATGCACGAGGCTGGGTTCTGCTGCCTGACTTAGCTCTTCTCATGGGGAAAGTCAGCTCCAATGAAAGGAGGGCAAAAAGCGGGCTGGGGAGCCCAGGCTGGGGCGTTGGTCCTCCTGTGCCCAGTCAGCTAATCTTCCACCCTGGGTGCTGCATCCTAGGAGTGGACTGGGAAGGTACTGGAGGAGGGTTTGGACAGCTTTGTTCTCAGTCCAAATTTAGCTTCTGAATTATAGGATGACCTGACTTTTCCACCTGTAAAATGGGGGTTTTGTCAGGTTCACTGAGAGGTAAAAAGTAACCCACAGGTCGGCGGCAGCATCTTGCCTCCTCTCTGACTCTGCTCCTGCAATTCTGTTTGAGGTCTGGTTTGTCTCTTATCAAAAACAAATGCAAACTGGCTCCTTCAGTGGTGCCAAGAAGCCACTCACAACAAGTACTGGGTGAGCTCGTTCACTCTCGTGAAGGTTCCAGGGCCCAGGAAGTGGTATCAGAGTGCACACCGCCCTCCTCTGATCTCGGGTGGCCTCAGCCTACAGTGGCTTGAAGCAGGATTTCGGTTTCCCAGCCAGAGATTGAAGTCAGGCCGTGGCAGTGAGAACGCTGAATCCTAGCCACCAGACCAGCAGGGACAGTGGCCAGTGACAAGGCCCTGGCCCATTGGCTTTATAGAAATGAATTCCCACAACGAGATGGAAAGTAGTAAAACAAGTAAAGTGTTTATTAGGAAGGAAAAGGGTACGTGTGGATAGACACACGAGTGGGCTCAGAGAAAGTGTTGCGCGCTTGTGGTAGTTTGAATCACATATATGGGGCATTTCTTCCGTGTTTCCCCTGGCCAATCATCTTGCTTTGCCTGGCTCTGAGTCCGTATTTGGTTTATCTCAGGGTCCTCCCATGTGTGCGCACATCTCTTTTTTTTTTTTTTAATTTTATTTATTTATTTATTTATTTATTTTTGGCTGTGTTGGGTCTTCGTTTCTGTGCGAGGGCTTTCTCTAGTTGCAGCGAGTGGGGGACACTCTTCATCACGGTGCGCGGGCCTCTCATTATCGCGGCCTCTCTTGTTGCAGAGCACAGGCTCCAGACGCGCAGGCTCAGTAACTGTGGCTCACGGGCCCAGCTGCTCCGCGGCATGTGGGATCTTCCCAGACCAGGGCTCGAACCCGTGTTCCCTGCATTGGCAGGCAGATTCTCAACCACTGCGCCACCAGGGAAGCCCTGCGCGCATCTCTTAACCAAGATGGATTCTAGCGAAGAGGCCTATGGGTAGGCTGACACGACCTACTGTGGAGTGGCGCCCGCTCCCTTTTGCCTTTCTGTGCATGTGTAGTCTGGAAGTTCTCCTTGACCTGGAGAATGAGAAATATGTGGTCTCTTTATCTCTTATCTGGGCAGGGCTCAGCTTCTCCTCCTTCCTGCTATTGTCTTCATCTTGGAGTACCTGTCCACAGGGGACAAACTCCAGCTGCTCGGCCTGGGGCGCATCTATCTCCTGCCTCACCTCCACCTGGTAGGCTTGCCCCCTGCCCTCTCCCCACTCTACTGCATCCCTGCAGGGTATTCTTCCTCCTCTTCAGAATCAAGCCTGTTGATTGGTGTTTCCCTCCTGAGCACAGGAGGGCTCCCTTTCTCTTCACAGCAGCTACTTTGAGCTTCACTGTAGCTCCTCCATTTGGCTTTGTCCCATGTGGGGGAACACTCGTTCTTTAAGGTCAAATCAAATGTCACATGGCAGAAACAGGCCCTAATTGGGACAGTTAATCACAGTTCATTTCAAATCCAAATACAGAGTTTGGATGCAGTCTTGCATCAGGATGGCTATGATTTTATCATAAAGAGTTGCAAGGACACTTAGAAATTATCTATTTCACTGTTTTGTTTTTCAGTTTGTGTTTTGCAAAAGCAATTAGTGAGGCAAGGACAACAGTTTAAAAAATGAGATGAAATCGAATAAAAAGAGTACAAAATAGATTAGAGCACCGCAAAGAAGATGAACTTTATATATTATTTTATGAAACATCTGTTTTGATTGTATGAGTGTGAAAGCCTTGTATATTGGACCATAACATCAGTTTCCTATTGAGATCAGTTTCAGAAAAATTTGAAAACTACGGATTCCACTTCATTGTTTCTCAACCTCCCTTCTCTGGATCATCTGCATCAGAATTACCTTAGGGAGGGCTTGTTAAAAATGCAGATTCCGGCTTTCTCAGCTTGGTGAGCCTGTGAGGAACTGAGGTGCTGGAGTACCCTGGGCACCAGGAGCCAAAGCAGGTTTGAGGAGAGCACCAAGGTAGCCCTGGAGACACCTCAGTGCTGGGCAAAAGACCACTGCCCTTGGCCCCCAAGTTCCTCCTCTCCCACCTGGCCCCAGCCCCTGCCCGGCCTGTCCTATGTGGTGCGCTGGCCCACACTGAGGTGTGCTGCATGGCAACATGCTCCTTCGGGTTGTGAAGGCCAAGATAAAGCCGTGTGGCTGACAGGGTCTCGGTGCTCTGGCTGGGTGTCAGGCCTGAGCCTCTGAGGTGGGAGAGCCAAGTTCAGGACTTTGGCCCACCTCCCAGCCCCACATAATATCAAACGGTGAAAGCTCTCCCACAGATCTCTATCTCATCGCTAAGACCCAGCTCCACTCAATGACAAGCAAGCTACAGCGCTGGACACCCTATGCCAAACACCTAGCAAAACAGGAACACAAACCCAACCATCAGAGAGGTTGCCTAAGATCATAATAAGTTCACAGACACCCCAAAACACACCACTGGACACAGTCCTGCCCACCAGAAAGACAAGAACCAGCCTCATCCACCAGAACACAGGCACCAGTCCCCTCCAGCGGGAAGCCTACATGACCCACTGAACCAACCTTACCCACTGGGGGCAGACACCAAAAAAAATGTGAAATACGAACCTGCAGCCTGCGAAATGGAGACCCCAAACACAGAAAGTTAAGCAAAATGAGAAGACAGAGAAATACACAGCAGATGAAGGAGCAAGGTAAAAACCCACCAGACCAAACAAATGAAAAGGAAATAGGCAGTCTACCTGAAAAACAATTCAGAGTTATGATAGTAAAGATTATCCAAAATCTTGGAAATAGAATGGAGAAAATACAAGAAACATTTAACAAGGACCTAGAAGAACTAAAGAGCAAACAAACAATGATGAACAACACAAGAAATGAAATTTAAAATTCTCTAGAAGGAATCAATAGCAGAATAACTCAGGCAGAAGAACAGATAAGTGACCTGGCAAATAAAATAGTGGACATAACTACCACAGAGCAGAGTAAAGAAAAAAGAATTGAGGACAATCTCAGAGACCTCTGGGACAACATTAAACACACCAACATTCTAATTATAGGTGTCCCAGAAGAAGAAGAGAAAAAAAAAGGGACTGAGAAAATATTTGAAGAGATTATAGTTGAAAACTTCCCTAATATGGGTAAGGAAATAGTCAATCAAGTCCAGGAAGCTAAGAGAGTCCCATACAGGATAAATGCAAGGAGAAACACGCCAAGACAAATATTAATCAAACTATCAAAAATTAAATACAAAGGAAAAATATTAAAAGCAGCAAGAGAAAAGCAACAAATAACATACAAAGGAATCCCCATAAGGTCAACAGCTGATCTTTCAGCAGAAACTCTACAAGCCAGAAGGGAGTGGCAGGATATATTTAAAGTGATGAAAGGGAAAAACCTACAACCAAGATTACCCTACCCAGCAAGATCACATTCAGATTCGTTAGAGAAATTAAAACCTTTACAGACAAGCAAAAGCTAAGAGAATTCAGCACCACCAAACCAGCTTTACAACAAATGCTAAAGAAACTTCTCTTGGCAGGAAACACAACAGAAGGAAAAGACCTACAATAACAAACCCAAAATAATTAAGAAAATGGTAATAGGAACATACATATTGATAATTACCTTAAATGTAAATGGATTAAGTGCTCCATCCAAAAGACATAGACTGGCTGAATGGATACAAAAACAAAACCCATATATATGCTGTCTACAAGAGACCCACTTCATACCTAGGGACACATACAGACTGAAAGTGAGGGGATGAAAAAAGATATTCCATGCAAATGGAAATCAAAAGAAAGCTGGAGTAGCAATTCTCACATCAGACAAAATGGACTTTAAAATAAAGACTATTAACAAGAGACAAAGAAGGACACTACATAATGATCAGGGATCAATCCAAGAAGAAGATATAACAATTATAAATATTGATGCACCCAACACAGGAGCTCCTCAATACATTAGACAAATACTAACAGCCATAAAAGGGGAAATCAACAGTAACACAATCATAGTAGGGGACTTTAACACCCCACTTTCACCAATGGACAGATCATGCAAAAGGAGAATAAATAAGGAAACACAAGCTTTAAATGATACATTAAACAAGATGGACTTTTAGTTGATATTTATAGGACATTCCATCCAAAAACAGCAGATTACACTTTCTTCTCAAGTGCTCATGGAACATTCTCCAGGATAGATCATATCTTGGGTCACAAATCAAGCCTTGGTAAATTTAAGAAAATTGAAATCATGTCAAGTATCTTTTCTGACCACAATGTTATGAGACTAGATATCAATTACAGGAAAAAATCTGTAAAAAATACAAACACATGGAGGCTAAACAGTACACTACTAAATAACCAAGAGATCACTGAAGAAATCAAAGAGGAAATCAAAAATTACGTAGAAACAAATGACAATGAAAACACGATGACCTATGGGACCTATGGGATGCAGCACAAGCAGTTCTAAGAGGGAAGTTAATAGCAAAACAAGCCTACCTCAAGAAACAAGAAAAATCTCAAATAAACAACCTAACCTTACACCTAAAGCAAGTAGAGAAAGAAGAACAAAAAACCCCCAAAGTTAGCAGAAGGAAAGAAATCAGAAGGATCAGATCAGAAATAAATGAAAAAGAAATGAAGGAAACGATAGCAAAGATCAATAAAACTAAAAGCTGGTTCTTTGAGAAGATAAACAAAACTGATAAACCTTTACCAGCCTCATCAGGAAAAAAAGGGAGAAGACTCAAATCAAGAGAATTAGTAATGAAAAAGGAGAAGTAACAACTGACACTGCAGAAATACAAAGGATCATGAGAGATTACTACAAGCAACTATATGCCAATAAAATGGACAACCTGGAAGAAATGGACAAATTCTTAGAAGAGCACTACCTTCTGAGACTGAACCAGGAAGAAGTAGAAAATATAAACATACCAATCACAAGCATTGAAATTGAGACTGTGATTAAAAATCTTCCAACAAACAAAAGCCCAGGACCAGATGGCTTCACAGGCAAATTCTATCAAACACTTAGAAAAGAGCTAACACCTATCCTTCTCAAACTCTTCCAAAATATAGCAGAGGTAGGAACACTCCCCAACTCATTCTACGAGTCCACCATCACCCTGATACCAAAACCAGACAAAAATGCCGCAAAAAAAGAAAACTATAGGCCAATATCACTGATGAACATAGATGCAAAAATCCTCAACAAAATACTAGCAAACAGAATCCAACAGCACATTAAAAAGATCATACACCATGATCAAGTGGGGTTTATCCCAGGAATGCAAGGATTCTTCATTATATGCAAATCAATCAATGTGATACACCATCTTAACAAATTGAAGGAGAAAAACCATATGATCATCTCAATAGATAAAGAAAAAGCTTTTGACAAAATTCAACACCCATTTATGATAAAAACCCTCCAGAAAGTAGGCATAGAGCAAACTTACCTCAACATAATAAAGGCCATATATGACAAACCCACAGCCAACCTCATTCTCAGTGGTGAAAAACTGAAACCATTTCCCCTAAGGTCAGGAACAACACAAGGTTGCCCACTCTCACCACTATTATTCAACATAGTTTTGGAAGTTTTAGCCACAGCAATCAGAGAAGAAAAAGAAATAAAAGGAATCCAAATCAGAAAAGAAGACGTAAAACTGTCACTGTTTGCAGACAACATGATACTATATATAGAAAATCCTAAAGATGCCACCAGAAAACTACTAGAGCTAATCAATGAATTTGTAAAGTAGCAGGATACAAAATCAATCCACAGAAATCTCTTGCATTACTATACACTAACAATGAAAGATCAGAAAGAGAAATTAAGGAAACAATCCCATTCACCATTGCAACAAAAAGAATAAAATACCTAGGAATAAACCTACCTAAGGAGGTAAAAGACCTGTATGCAGAAAACTATAAGACACTGATGAAAGAAATCAAAGATGACACAAACAGATGGAGAGATATACGATGTTCTTGGATTGGAAGAATAAATGTTGTGAAAATGACTATATTACCCAAAGCAATCTAGAGATTCAATGCAATCCCTATTAAACTACCAATGGCATTTCTTATAGAACTAGAACAAAAAATCTTAAAATTTTTATGGAGACACAAAAGACCCCAAATAGCCAAAGCAATCTTGAGGGAAAAAAGTGGTGCTGGAGAAATCAGACTCCCTGACTTCAGACTATACCACAAAGCTACAGTAATCAAGACAATATGGTACTGGCACAAAAACAGAAATATAGATCAATGGAACAGGATAGAAAACCCAGAGATAAACCCACGCACCTATGGTCAACTAATCTATGACAAAGCAGGCAAGGATATACAATGGAGAAAAGGCAGTCTCTTCAATAAGTGGTGCTGGAATACTGGATAGCTACACGTAAAAGAATGATATTAGAACACTCCCTAACACCATACACAAAAATAAACTCAAAATGGATTAAAGACCTAAATGTAAGGCCAGACACTGTAAAACGCTTAGAGGAAAACATAGGCAGAACACTCTATGACATAATTCACAGCAAGATCCTTTTTGACCCACCTCATAGAGAAATGGAAATAAAAACAAAAATAAACAAATGGGACCTAATGAAACTTAAAAGCTTTTGCACAGCAAAGGAAACCATAAACAAGACGAAAAGACAACCCTCAGAATGGGAGAAAATATTTGCAAATGAAGCAACTGACAAAGGATTAATCTCCAAAATTTACAAGCAGCTAATGCAGCTCAGTATCAAAAAAAACAAACAACCCAATCAAAAAATGGGCAGAAGACTTAAATCGACATTTCTCCAAAGAAGATATACAGATTGCCAACAAACACGTGAAAGGATGCTCAACATCACTAATCATTAGAGAAATGCAAATGAAAACTACAATGAAATATCACTTCACACCAGTCAGAATGGCCATCATCAAAAAATCTGCAAACAATAAATGCTGGAGAGGGTGTGGAGAAAAGGGAACCCTGCTACACTGTTGGTGGGAATGTAAATTGATACAGCCACTATGGAGAACAATATGGAGGTTCCTTAAAAAACTAAAAATAGAACTACCATATGACCCAGCAATCCCACTACTGGGCATATACCCTGAAAAAACCATAATTCAAAAAGAGTCAGGTACCACAATGTTCATTGCAGCACTATTTACTATAACCAGGACATGGAAGCAACCTAAGTGTCCATTGACAGATGAATGGATAAAGAAGATGTGGCACATATGTACAATGGAATATTACTCAGTCATAAAATGAAATGAAATTGAGTTATTTGCAGTGAGGTAGTTGGACCTAGAGGCTGTCATACAGAGTGAAGTAAGTCAGAAAGAGAAAAACAAATACTGTATGCTAACACATATATATGGAATCTTAAAAAAAAAAGTGCGGTTGAAGAACCTAGGTACAGGACAAGAATAAAGATGCAGACATAGAGAATGGACTTGAGGACATGGGGAGGGGGAAGGGTAAGCTGGGACAAAGTGAGAGAGTGGCATGGACATATACACACTACCAAATGTAAAATAGATAGTGGGAAGCAGCCACATAGCACAGGGAGATGAGCTCAGTGCTTTGTGACCACCTAGAGGAGTGGGATAGGGAGGGTGGGAGGGAGACTCAAGAGGGAGGAGATATGGGGATATATGTTTATGCATAGCTGATTCACTTTGTTATAAAGCAGCAACTAACACACCATCGTAAAGCAATTATACTCCATTAAAGATGAGTTAAAAAAATGCAGATTCCAGGGGCTGCCTACTTGGCCTCTCTGTGTGAGAGGCTGAGGAATCTTCATTTGTCACAAGTTTCCCTGTTTAGTTTTATGCTTATGCACCTAACACACATTGAGCTCCTCGGTGGCAGGAAGAGTTCTTTGTGCTTGATGTGTGCTGTTCACTTGTTAATACACATGAGGAGCATGAGATGTGGAGGGCTAAGTGGAGGGCTGGCATTCAGACCCGCACCCTGGCATTCAGTGACATGTTCCCTACCCTGGCACTCAACTGCCCCCCCCTAGTGGAATGAGTGCTCAATTTGGCGATCCTCTATTTCAAAAGTCATGGACCAGAGACCAGGAGACTCTCATTCAGCCACTGCCCAGTCACATGAATAGTTAATAGAATAGCTAAGACTACAGGCCCACCTCTCTGCACCCGGGGGCTGGCTCCGAGCCTGGGGCCCTGCATCTTCCATATCGCAAGGGAGGTCAGGACAAGCTTCCCGAGCAACCTGTTCACTGTGACATTTCTCTTTCCCTCTGTCTTATTCCATTCAGGCCACTATAACAAATTACCATAAACTGAGTGGCTTAAACAATAAACATTTATTTCCCAGAGTTTTGGAAGCTGGGAAGTCCAAGGTCAATGTGTCAGCAGATTCAGTGTCTGGTGAGGGATCTCTTCCTGGCTTGTAGATGGCGATCTTCTGGTTGTATACCCCATGGCAGGGAGAGAGAGAGAGAGAGAGAGAGAGAAAGTCTAGTTAGCTCTCTTCCTCTTCTTATACGGACACTAACCCAAGTAAGGATTTGATATTGGTAGAAGCTTAAAGACACTAAACTCATTCATGAGGGCTCCACCCTCATGACCTAATCACCTCCCAAAGGCCTCACCTCCTAATACCATCACACTGGGGGTTAAGAATTCAACATATGAATTTGGAGACACAAACATTCAGTCCTTAGCACCCTCTGCTTCCAACCTCAGTTTCTTCCTTGGCTGACACGCTTGTTTTTCTCCCAGACAGAAGGAGAATTGTCCCAAGGTCATGCTTGCATTTTCCCAAGGTTGTGCTACAGAATGGCCTCATCAGTGGTGTCACCTCAGCAGCCAGATGGAGTTTCTGGAAACTGGTACAAAATGCATTGCCTTTCAACCCTTGAAGTTGATGTTAGGAAGGGTCATTTTCATTTCCACACACATGATTTTTATTTAGATATGACTCCCTTGGAGGATGGACTGAGTCACGGTAATTTATTCAAATATCGAATCCAAATGCTCCTCCACTCAGTATGTGTGATTTCCATTGCTTTGAACCAGTATGAATATGTAGATCCAACCGCATGTCTTTAAGCTTCCCTCAGTAGTGAATTCCTACAAAGCATGTCAAATTTGCCCTTGGATTCCATTAGCCTGTCCCCTGGCCAGTTCCCTGCCCTTGCTCCCTCCTGCTCATCAGACACTGTGTTCAGGTGCCAGCAGGTAAGTCTTTGTCAGCTGAACATCAAGGGGTGAGGGACAACAGGTCTCCTTGAGAAGAGGGACAAGGGTCTTCCCACTGCTGTAGTCCCCTGCCACGTTAGGGGGACCGGGAGAGTCCTTGTGCTTTCTTTCTTTTGCATGTCTCGTCAGTAAAGCATTGTGAAGTGCTTGGCTGTTCCCTGAGTAGCCCCACTTTCCTCAGACCTCATTTACCCACAGTGGAGAGAAACAAAAATAATATTTCCCTGATTTGTGTCCCCAGAAGCACAGTGAAGACAACCAGCTCTATTTAAAACACCACCAGTTCTTTTTGGAGGTTCCAGGGAGTCTCAAGACCCCACCAAAGTTTTGATGCCCATGAGGCTCATGTTTCACAGCTACCGCTCCAGGCAGGACCACCCCTCACCCCCCCCCCCACCCCCCTGCCAGAGTGAATGCCCATGTCAGGAGAAGGTGCTGTCTCCCGAGGCCCATCAAGCCGCCTACCCTCACAAGGAGAGGCGTCTATCCACCCCACAGCCTCCACTGAGCTGAAATCACCTCAATTCCCAAGCAGAAGTGAGGACGGTGCCCCTGTGTCACATGGAAGCTCCCTGGAAACTGCTCCCTGCAGCAACTCCCTCCTGGGTTGTGGAGTCCAGGAGCCCCAGCCTCTCTCTGCATCCCTCCCCCTCCCCCTCCCCCAAGCCCTGTCCATAGTCATGGGCCATGCAGACTTCTACCTCCCTTGCCAGTTCTCTTAGGCAAATAGGTGCCCACAGATGGCCCAGCCCACAGCTCCTCAGACATGCTCAGGCAGGTCCGAATCGGGTGTAGGGCTTCGTTCGCCTGGTTATTGCATGTATGTCTGTATTACCCCTCTGAGGAGTTGACGCACAGTGAGGTCCTTGTGTCTCCTGGGTAGCAGGCACAGAGCTAGCACTGTAGTTCATTGTTAAATGTAGGAAGCCCTGCTGTGGCTAGGGAGATGCAAAACCTTTAGCATGAGAGATGAGCACTAAAAGGCAGCACTGTGGCATTTTCTTGGTGAGATCCATTTAGGAATACATGGCGCCTCACATCTGAAAATCCTAGTGCCTAACCAGTTTGTGTTGTTTTGCCTGTTGTATTTGGAGGAAGGAGTTGGATACAGTGAGAAGGGAGAAAATTGCAGACGGCTTCCTCACACTGGCTTAGATTGTCATAGTGGATGGGGTCACAGGTCACTCTGTGGGCGGGTTGGCAGAAGCTGATTTTTCAACACAATCCCTGAATTCTCGTTTGCCCTCCTCGAAGCTCTTCTCCCCACTGACTGAGACCAAAGCAATCTTTTCAAAAGTACAATTCTCATTGTGTCCTTCCTGTGTTTAAAACTTTCCCATAGCTTCCTGGGGGCCTTAAAATTAAGACCCATATCCTTCATGTGTATACCCTCTGCCCTTCTCTCCTGAGGCTTCTAACCCTGGCTCCCACCCTGAACCTGCCGTAGCTTCTCAAGTGTACTCTGAGAAGCCTTTACCCTTTAGCTCAGCAGTGCTTCTGGGGGAAGATTTTCTTGATTCCCCAGATGATCTCCCTGTTATATGCTCTCACAGTACCATATACCTCTCCTTGTTCTTATCAGAGCATTAATTAGTGTGAATCTGAATTAATATTTATCTGTCCCACCAGCCAGTAAGTTCCATGAAGTGGGGACATGACTGCTTGGCCTCATTTTTCTCAGTTCCAGATACAGAACACGGAGGCCCTCAAAAAGTGTTTGTTAAACGAACAACACTGGAGAAGCCATTTAATGTTTTAAAACCTTAGCTATCTTATTTGTAAGATGGGGATAATAGTACTATCTACCACATAGAAGTTTTGTGAGAATTCAAGTGTTAAAAAAATGAAATTCAACTGAGTAAATTTTGAAGATCTTATTGGTTGTATTCAATGATTCATGAATCAGGAAGCATCTCATCTAGCAGATAGAAAGAAACTCTGAGGAGCAGTACAAAATGAAGACTTTTATAGGCAAAGGGGAGTGGGACAAGGAAGTTTTACTAGCAAAAAGTGGATCAGTTGTGGCAAGGTCATTTTCCTTTAGGGGATGGCAGGGTGTTTATCAGGCAGATTACCTCACTAATGCTGACCAGGTGATTCCAGATTGATTGGTTTAGGATTCTATTTCTGGGAGAGCTGAAACTATAATTAAGTATTAAGTCTTGGTTTGGTGATGTGGGGCTTAGCATAAGTGACTCCATTTTGGTCCCGCTGTCTTGTTTTTAACAATTTCCCCCTTTTGATCAGACCTCAGCCTGAGGGATGTGATTAGATTTTAAGGCATTAGCACTACTCCCAACTACAGCCCCAAAGTTCTCACAGTTTTTGCTGATCCTCTGTGTAGTAATCACAAGTCATAATGTTTGTTGTTTTTTTTTTTTTTTCTCAATCTCTGTGTATTCACAAGACATGACTTCGGGTTCATATTCCTTAAGTCAGTCATTCTCTTCATTCTTTTTCTGACATTTTCATCTTAGGGAGATCATTTGCTTGGTGGTTAGTGGCTGTGGCTGTTAGTGGCTATTAGTGGATCATTTGCTTGGTGGTTAAAGCTTTTGAGAGAATAGAGTGCACCAGGGAGACAACTATGATTATTATAAGCAGGATAATTCCCAATGTTTGGAGTGCACTTTGGAGCCATGGTCCTCAATACCCAAACCAATCAAAATGAAATAAGTCCAAGAAAGACTCCATTGAAGGAGTCACCTTTTAAGCCAAGTCTTTCTCAGTGAACTTATGTAACTGAGCTTCAACTTCCCCAGAAGTGTTATTTCAGGTGCAGCCCTAGGAGGTATTGGCCACAGCACAGACACCTCCTTGCTTGGCTGAAAGATAATCAAGGGCTATCCTGTTATCAAGAACTTTGGCCAGAGAGTCTAAGTATTTCTGTTGGGCAGCTATTGCTTTAGCAGCAGATTCTGCAGTATCTTCAAGAGTTAAGGAGAGGTTCCTGATCATAGACTTATTTGCACCTACTCCTAGTCAGGATAATAGAGATCTGCTAAAGGAAGCTAATTTTGAACAGTGAATGCCTCTTGGTAATTCCCATTTGAGTCTGTGGTTCAGAGATGAAAGATGACAGCCATGGAGCCCAGTAGAATTCAAGGTTCTGGAGACCACAGAGGTGGTTTTACTTTGGTTACCCTTGCCTTGTGTCCCTTTCTTTGTCTAGAGCCTGGACACAAGTTTCCCCAGCTCTGAGGTTGTTAACAAGAGACAGGGAAGTGGACCCCCACGGTTAGAGAGTTTGACACAATGTGGTGGGGTCTGAGTTTGTTCCAGAAAAACTGAAGCATTAGAAATCAGGGAGAAGTTTGCCCTGAGCAGAACCACATAATCACCAGGGTCATGGCAAACCCAACAGTCATTTGGGTGTTGGACTACCCCCCTTTACAGTGGTCTGAGATATGTGAACAAAGGTATTATCTTTTCAGGCCATGGCAAGGCAAAAGGTGGACAAAAGAATCATAAAAACCTTTATGGAAAATGATGGTCAGAGAGGGAGGAGGAATGGAAAGAATGTTCTTGATCTGATGTCTTGGGACTAAGCAGTCTACCTAGAGGTTGGCTACTTCTCTTCCTAGTCAATTTGATTCTGAGGTCTCCAGTGTTTGCACAGGTGTCAGGTGTAGCCTTTTTAGTTGCAAAATATGCACCCAAGTTTTGACAACTTGTAATTTGGCAGCAGTATTGATGACCAAGAGTTCTTGGTACAGTCCTTTCCATGAATCTCAATTTTGCAAAAGCATTAGAGTAAAACAACTGTCTGTAGATGACAAAAGACTTTAAAATGCCCATGATTAAAGATCTGATGAGCATTCATTATAATGGAATTGACAAGGAATTTGGTCATTTTTGTGACATATAACATTTTAGGATGATAACTGGAGTTAAGACTGATAACGTACCAGACTTCAGGGAATTCATACAGTTTCTGAAACACTTATACAAATACCACATGAAGAAGGCTCAGTATCACTTCTTATTTGACAATGCTTCTCATGTAATTTAACATATCATTTAAGCCTAATTAGTTTAACATCTCCCTTTTTATAAGGAGATGTTCTTTTTTTCAGAACAAATATTTTGAGAGGTTCCAGGGGCTCTCTGGAAAATCCCAAATTTAATTGAAGGTCAAAAAAACTTCATCTAGAATTAGATTTGGGGCAGTTTGTCAAATATATCCATTTAGCCAAAGTGACAATAGAACATGCTAAAGGCAAATACAGAAGGTTGCACAGTTGTGAGCAAAACTTAGCTTTTTTAATATTGAGAAGACTGGGTTTTCTTAAGTAATCAAAGACATGATAAAGACAATGTGAAACATGGTAAGTTATTTTGGTAGGACACAAAATTTGTGATGTCCAGGCATATCACTTAAAAGGTAAAGAAAAACCTTTGTTTACAATTTTTTATTATAA
This sequence comes from Balaenoptera acutorostrata, assembly GCF_949987535.1. Lineage (NCBI taxonomy): Eukaryota > Metazoa > Chordata > Mammalia > Artiodactyla > Balaenopteridae > Balaenoptera > Balaenoptera acutorostrata. The sequence continues at coordinate 164,827,478 of NC_080064.1, forward strand.
GCAGACCAAAATTCCGAAAAGTCTTTCTCCTTTTAGCAAGAGAAACCCAAATTCTAATTATGTACCAGTAAACTTAATATTCAAATACATATTTTTCTTACTTAAATAAATTCATTCCAATCTTAGACAGTTTGATCACACATAACTTTCAAAAGATTCCTTTTCTACAAACTTTCCACCCTTTTGTACTATGTTTCCCTCCCCCTCCCCCCTTTTGCTCATTCTGGAATAATCAATCATTCTACTTTCCTTATCAGCTTTTCATACACAGTTGTTTCTTTTCACTCTTATTATTTCTAAAGAGTTTTTAATAGATTTTTTTTTTTTTTTTTGGCTGCATTGGGTCTTCGTTGCAGCATGCGGGATCTTTGTTGAGGTGTGTGGGATCTTTCATTGTGGCACGTGGGCTCGTCATTGCACCACGCAGGCTTCTCTCTAGTTGTGGTGTGTGGGTTTTCTCTTCTCTAGTTGTGGTGCGCAGGCTGCAGAGCACGTGGGCTCTGAAGTTTGTGGCACACGGGCTCTCTAGTTGAGGCACGTGAGCTCAGTAGTTGTGGTGCACAGGCCCAGCTGCTCCGTGACATGTGGAAACCTAGTTCCCTGACCAGGGATTGAACCCACGTCCCCTGCATTGGAAGGAAGATTCTTTACCACTGGACCACCAGGGAAGTCCCTCTAAGGAGTGTTAATTATATATACTGATTAATTTCTAGAAGTATGTTCTTCCCCATAGTAAAGTTTCCATGTGACACAAAACATGTTTATTAATAATCTCACATATCTTAAGTTTCTCTGTATCCAAAAGTAGATAAACTATGTTCAGTAATTAATGTTCCAATATTTTATTTTACTTGGAAATGATCTAGATATTCAATGACTATCGTCACTTAATTTAACTTAGCAAAACTCTAAGGTTTCAGGATACCAAAAATATTTGTGTAAATGGTTTAAGTAAACTTACCTAAAACATAATCATTGCTGAAAGTTCACCTAGAAATTTTTATCTCACTTACATCTATTTAATTCACTTATTCTTAACAATTATTTTTAGATTACTCATGAAAATTTCATGAGATATTTCATCATCTTAAGTTATTTTTTCTTGCTGACAAATTCTGTAACAGAGATACCATGATCTTATTTGAGAATAGAAATATTATATTTAATGCTGATAACTCTAAGGACATGCTTATTTTAATTAAACCAATCAACTGAAACTGGTTTTAATTACCAGATTTTCCCAGATCATATAAACTTGAAAATCATCTGGGTTAGTTTCTATTATATTTCTGAGAGTTTTAGGAATACTTAACTCATGTAAGTGCTTAATTTTCTTTGAGCCAATTAAATAGAGCTCTATTATAAACTAATTTTAGCAATACTGTCTGGAGATAGAAAAATGTCTACAACACATGTATACAGACACACTTAAACATACAGATGCAGAGACCTTAGAATTTCTGTTCTAAAATTTTAGCCATGAATCAGGGGCAATAATATAAAACTCACTAGTTATAAAGGAAGTTAGATCTAAATTGTGTTTCTGGCAGATAGAATAAGTTAAGATTACCAGCTCAGATGGCTAAAGCATTTTATTAATATTTGTGAAGACACATGATTTTTCATTTGCCTAAATTCTGAAGTCTCCCTCATCCTTTTTCTCCTTCTGAAAAAACCAGCTCTCTGAAGTTTGCATTTCAAAGAGATGGCCCTCAGTTTCAAGAGAAGACCAGGTAGAACATTTACATATCAAAGGCACAGAGAAAGAATGAGAGTTTCTCCAAGAAAGACTTTTGTTTCCTAAGGCCAGAATTTCAACTATACTTACAAGCCTTTTGAGATGAATAGGCAAGGTTTTGGGACTGGTTAAAAAGGATAGGTTGGCTTTGAACTGCTTCTAGAGCTGCATTCCTGGTTTTCCAAAGATTTGTAAGATAAGGACAGTTGCTTTTAATTCCTTAAAGAATTGGGTTGTAACTTAAATGATATCAAGGGGCTGATCCACCCATCCAGCTACATTATCTTTTTTTCTTCTTTTTTTTAGATTTCACATATAAGTGAATTCATACAGTATTTGTCTTTCTCTGTCTGACTTGTTTTATTTAGCTTAATATCCTCTAGGTCCATCCATGTTGTCACAAATGGCAAGATTTCATTCTTTTATATGGCTGAGTAGTATTCCATTATACACACACACACACACACACACACACACACACACATATATACGTATACATATAAATTTATCCATTTCACAAATCTTCTTTATCCATTCATCTATTGATGGGCACTTAGGTTGTTTCCACATCCTGGCTATTGTAAATAATGCTGCAATGAACATAGGGGTGCATATATCTTTTCAAATTAATGTTTTCATTTTCTTTGATAAATACCAAGGGGAGAAATTGTTGGATTGTATGGTAGTTCTATTTTCAATCTCTATATTGTTTTCCATGGTGGCTACACCAATTTACATTCCCACCAATAGTGCATGAGGGTTTCTTTTTCTCTACACTTGTTATTTGTCTTTATGATATCAGATATATTGTTTGCAAATATCTTCTCCCATTCAGTAGGTGGCCTTTTTGTTTTGTTGACAGTTTCCTTTGCTGAGCAAAAGCTTTTTAGTTTGATGTAATCCCATTTATTTATTTTTGCCTTTGTTGCCCTTGACTGAGGAGAGAGATCCAAAAAAATATTGCTAAGACGTATGTCAAAGAGAGTACTGTCTATGTTTTCTTCTAGAAGTTTTATGGTTTCAGGTCTTACATTTAAGTCTTTAATCCATTTTGAGTTTATTTTTTGTATATGGCATGAGAAAGTAGTCTTTTTTGATTCTTTTGTGTACAGCTGTCCAATTTTCTCATCACCATTTATTGAAAAGGCTGTTTTCTCCATTGTATATTTTTTTTGAAGTATAGTTGATATACAATGTTGTGTTAATTTCTGCCATACAGCAAAGTGATTCAGTTACATATACATATGAAGTTCAACTCACTTTTCTGTCTAGCCACATCTAGCTGCAAATGGGGTGTAACCCACATTTATGTCTGTCCATATTTTAGGGCCCCCTACTTGACAGTTACCAAGTCAAGTTCTCAGGACATACAACAAGACAAACTAGAAGGTAATGGCTGCCCCTGGGAGAGAAAGGATCAATAACCAAGGGGTCTGGATTTGAAAAGGAAGGGACAACATGAAATTTTATTTTCCTCCTTCAAGTGGGCACTTAACAGACAGAGATTCAGGACAGCTGATTCTGGTAAGAATTCACACTCTTAGCCAACTTCTGCCAGTTTCCCCAGGATCCCAGCTGGAGGTGCCAGTATCTACCAGTACTTGGTAAGGTTTTCCATTAATTTTAATTTTAGTTTCCCTTGGTTGTCTAAGGGAATAATGTAGCAGTTTACCAGAAAAACCCTCAGAGTCCCATCAACCCTGGGAGGGGTCCATACAGGGCTCTCCCTTGAAATAAATATGGCGTATCTGCAAGGCACTAACTTGGCAGCCTTTTGTTTATGGTCATGTAGTCTCTTCAGAGTGGAAAGACAGTTTAGACAGTATTAGTAGAATGACTACTCAAGTAAAAAAGAATAGAGAAGGACAGTAGGAGTTCCAAAAGTCTTATAGTCTTTTGTTTTCGGTACCTCTTGTGTCTTTAATTTTTCATTACCCTTTTGAAACAAATCTTTTAATAAAGCTATTTTGGAATTTTTGACACTTTTTGGAGGCTTTTGCATGCAAACTAAAATCAGTATCCTATTCTGTTTGTTTGATTTGGGAGCCCTTTCTTTCAAGTGCATTTATTAATGATCTTGTCTGATTGAAATGTTCCTCATAATGGCCATTGTAATTCTAGGTTGTATTAGTAAGATTTTGCCATTTTTTGATATCTATATCTTTCAGGACCACAATTCTTAGACATAAAATCAGAAGGTGGCACAGTCAAGTCTTTGGAACTTAGTGATCCCATTTCTTTAGCTAAGCCTTGGGTCTCTTGGAGCCAAATTTATACCTAAGAGGAATGTGCCACTGGGCTGGGGATTATGTGGTGTCTTATAATGTACCTCGTTGCACAGAAATTTTCTTGAGGTTGGTGGTGAGTTAGTGTCAATCTAAACTGTTCTCTAACCAACACTGTCGTCTTAGAGTTAGGTGGCAAGTGCTGGTGAGTGTACTATCAGCTTTGAAGTGCTCGATCCATGCCCACAGATTTTGCAGCTTGGGCTTTCAAGATTTCCATTAGCAATAGCCTTTACCACATGTGCACAGCAGCAGTAACCAAAGAGATGTTACCATGGACTGGCCAGTAGGAGGCCTTGTGTGTATCACCAGCACTTCCCAACATGGTACTGGGAACTGGGGAAAGGACTGAACCAGTAGACCCTAATGAATGGGGACTGAGTACTGGGATTCCAATCAAATGGGGAACTGAAGACTGAACCAAGGGCTAGGGGCTTGGGTTCTTGGTGGAACCATCTGCTGACTCAAGCTGACCTGTCCAGGACTGAAAAGACAATTAGATCCAGAGCTCAATGCAAAGAGAGAGGAGCTCAGAACCGGGATGAACTTACCCACAGCCCTTGGAAACGGCAAGACAGAGGACTCAAAGTGTTCATTGGTACCAATGCTTGTGATTCTCATTGTCCCTGAGGCTGTCAGAAGTCTCCTTCATATCCTGTCACTGCCAGAAGAGTTTTGTTGTAAAAAGAAACAAAATTCAACTGAGTACATTTTAAAGATCTTATTGGCTTTACTCAATGATTCATGAATCGGGCATCATCCCATCTAGCAGATAGAAAGGAGCTCTGACGAGCTGTACGAAAGGAAGACTTTTATAGGCAGAGGGGAGCAGGACAAGGAAGTTATACCAGCAAAAAGTGGTTTGGTTGCGGCAAGATCACTTTCCTTTGGGGACAGCAGGGGTCTATCAGGCAGACGACCTCACTAGTGCTGATCAGGTAATTTCTGATTGATTGACTAGTTTATGATTTCATTCTTGGGAGAGAGGAAACTGTAATTAAATTAACTGTTAAGTCTTGGTTTGGTGGCATTTGGTGGCATGTTAAGTCTTGGTTTGGTTACTTAGCATAAGTAACTACATTTTGGGCCTGTTGTCTTTAGCACAAGTGAATAATGTATAGAAAGCACTTAGACCATAGTCTGCCTTCACGAAAGAGCACAACAAATGGTATCCATTATCATGCTAATTATTAGCAGGGTAGGAGCAGTAGTCGTATTTGGGATAGTAGGAGGACATAGCCCTCACAATGTTTTACATCAATCAAAGACCTTTAGAAAGAGTTGGTGTTCTGGTTATCTGCTTAACAAACTACCACAAAACAGTGGCTTAAAATAATAATCATCATTTGTTTTGCTCCTGCATCTGGGGTTTCACTGGACCTAGCTCTGCAGATTTTGCTCAGGGGTTTCCTTAGGGTCACAGTCAGGTAGTAGCATCTTCCTTCTGGTGCTTGGGCTGGGACTTAAGCACCTAGCTGAGATCTAGAACAATGGAGGCTCCTCAGTAATCAATCTCTCTCTCTCTCTGGTCTCTCACTGTGTCCTCCCCACAAGTTGGCCTTAGCCCAGCTGAACCTTCTTATATGTCCATGGGACTGAAGGTCCCCAAGAAAGATCAGCAGAAACTGTGGGGCCTTTTCTGCACTTGTGTGGGAGGTGACAGTGTCACTCTGCCGCATTCTGTTTGTCAAAGCAGTCACAAATTTCCACCCAGACTCAAGAGACGGGGCCCTAGACCCCATGTTCCGATGGCAAGCAGGCTGAAGGACTTGCAGACATGTCTTGCAGCCTCCACAGCTGTGGCAGAACACATAATAGCCAGATAGTGGGGCTCACAGGCTCCTGGCCTCCCAATTAAGTTTCTGGGTTAAACACCAAAACATGAATTTATGATTTAACAACCTTATATTGATACATTTCTCATAAGAGTTGATCTTCCTAATCAATATTCAGAGTCTTCATTAGACTCAAAATGAATGCTGGTCCTTTCCACTGCCAAGACTTCTTGGTGGGAGCATTTCCTAAAACAAAAGGAAGAAACACAACTTCCCTTTTAGCACTTTGCAGGTCTGGGAGAGGCTGCTCCATCATATAAAATGGGTTATTTTTTGTTGCCTTTTTCCTTGAGTGAAAAGTATCCCCAAAACATTCATAATCACCGCACAGATAAGTGCACTGGTAAGTACAGGGCTGGAGAGAGCTTTGAAACATGAGTTAGAGGCATGGTTGTAATGGGATGAAGAGAGCTCAGGCTGGAGACACCATTGCCAGGGTTTGATAGACAACCGGTGTGTTGAACAGAAAGCTGGCAGGCGGTGGGTGAAAGTAGGCACTGCCAGGAGACAATGGCACTTCTCTGCTGGGTGATTAGGCAACAAATCCAGTGAGACACTGAGCTTCCCTGGGTGTGTACTGAGTGTGGAAATGTGTCAGGAGTCTGTGGCAATCCAGCTCTGGTTGACATGATTAAGCCTTTGGTGTGTTCATTATGTTGGAGACTACTTCCACTCCCTTCTGTCACATGCAGAGTCTTAGCGTGTGCTCTGGATGTAGTGAGGAGAGCCCTTGACTTATTGAGATTGCTCTGAGGGAATGATCTGGATCAAGGAGTGTCTGGTTCATTAAAAATATTATCAGTACCTTCCAAGTGGGTAGGGGGATCCAGTGGGAGTAACATAGGCATGGCCCTGCCCTCATGGAAATTTCATTCAAGTTGGGGGAGATAGATCACAAAATACTAAATCTATCAATGGCATGTGGGAAAAGTCTGTCAACAGATGATTTCAAATAGTGATAAGTTATGCTGTAGTGAGAGCAATGGGGGAGGGGGTGCAAGGTGTTGGGAACTATTTTAGAATTTTCCGGAAAAGCCTCTTGGAGGTAAAGACTTCTGAGCTGAAACTTGAAGAATAGAAGGAGGCTGGCCTATGAAGACCTGGGTAAGGACCTTCTGGCCAGAGAAAACAGCAAACATAGAGGCCCTGGGATGGGAAAGAGGCCCAGCAAGGAAGCCTGGAGTGCTGGAGCATGTTGAACAGCAGGGAGAGGGTGGAGGTGAGGCTGGAGACTCAGGAATCAAGCTGGGCTTTGTAAGCAGTCTGGATTTTATTCTAGAGGCATGAGAAATATTGAAAATTCAGACCTGTCAAGTTCATGGGTATGTTGAGTCTGGAGAAGAGGAGGCAGGGTGCGACAGAATATCCATTTTCAAAAAGGTACTTTGTGTCACACCGATCTCTTCTATATAGTTTTACCACTCCAGTTCGACAGACCTTGTGATGGTAACATTTAGAGATCTCAGATGTGTGCCGTATATCTTTTTATTCCCAATTCACATCAAGATCTTAAAACATCGTAAATGTTCAATAAATTTTAACTCAAAAGGACAGAACCATGTGGCTGTAGGTAGTTGATACTGATGCCACATAGGAATGATGGCATGATAAAGCTGTCCTGGAAAGGGACTGGCTACTTTGGAAGATAAAGAGCTCCCAGAGCTGAGAGTGTTGAAGCTGGAATGGGGGCATCCTTTATCAGGGATGCTGTAGCAGTGACTTGTGCCCCCTATCGAGTAGTGTGAATAAAATTATGGTTCCACTATCAATTCTAAATGTCTTCTTCTAGGCTTGGACAACTCTGGAGCAACCAGGCATGAGCTTGGTGGGCTTTGGGATTACTCGACAGCCTCAGGTGTGAAATCAGAGGTGGCGGTCCTCTGCTAGTTGTATTCTGGTGGGCTTGACTGCATGGGATTTGGCTCAGCCTTCTCTAAGATTGTGTTACTCATCTGGCCACTCAGAATCCAAGTCTGTACAAGCGACTCAGTGGTGTTCAAGGAGTATGGAAATGGAGACCGTTTGCTTTCCTTCTGGAGATCCTGATTTCAAAAGGAATCCAAGCAAGGAATTCTTCTGTGTATTCGTTCATGCCATAAGTCATAAACGCTGATTCATTCCACATTAATCCTTGGGCATATCCGTTGGATTCCTAGAACACCAATGAACAAAATTAGACAGTATCTCCAGTCCTGAGAGTACCTAGGAGCAGAGCATTAGCTGGAAATCTGTAAAGAGCTCTGGTCAGTAGGGAGGGCCCATGGAAGGTCTCCTATTTGAAACACAGAGAGCAATTCTGACACAGATGAGCCGGGTATATGTGGTCAAATATGGCAATGTAGGTGAGTAGATTGCTCTGGTTTTGACCTTGATCCACAGTTGCTAACTAAAAAGTAATGTTTATTATTACTGCACTTTTTGGATAAAATTCTACATCATTGCTGCCCATCTGACATTTGTGAAATCTTTATTCCTCCTTCAGCGCTGCAGGGCTTTCTTTTAGGGGGCAAATATCTTCTCAGGGAGGTTTTCCCTGTATGCCTTCATTTTATGTTCTCACCTAAGGCTTTTACTTGTCTCCCTGAATGATTTTGGCATTGATTGCAGGACCTTCTTGGCTCCGAGGATATTAAGTCCGTAGTTTTTCTAAAGGAATATTTCCTATTTCCATTGAGATTACAATGACTTATAGCACTTAAGAGAAACTGCTAAATTGAACATTTTACATTTCAGTTTTCTTCTAGAACTCTCTCTAGGTAAGCTCCATAAATTCAGAAGGCAATATGAATTCAAAAATGTTCATCTGTATTCTGAGGTCCGGTAATGAGTTTACAGAAACTCATCTTATCTTGGAAAAGAGGTTAGTATTCCTAGGAAAGCTACTAAAAATTCTTTGGGGAATTCATAGAAAGAAGTGCTGATTAAATCCAATTAAACAAATACTATCTACTGTTGAATCTACAGCGTACTAAGCTAGGTCCTGTGGGAGCAACAAAATAATTAAATGGCCCTGTTTATTGAGTGCTTAGAGTTTCACTGGGGAGATCACTAAGGGGCTGTAAAACATTAAACGATCATCCAAGGCACATGGAATGAATCATTGGATTCATCTGTTGGAGCAGGCACTGAGTTGTGCTCTAGGCAGCCATTAAGCAAGTGTGCACATCAAACCAACCACCAATGGAGCCTTTTGATATCACACATGCCCCATCCTTGGAAAAGTTTTAAAACTTTTTATTTTGAATTAATTTTATAGTTACAGAAAGACTGCAAGGATAGTAGATAGAGTTTCTGTATATCCTTCACTCAGCTTTTCCAAATGGGTCTCCCTGTAGCGCACTATTGAAACTAGGAAATTAACACTGACACAATACTATTAACCAATCTCCAAACCTTGTTTAAATTTTGCAAATTGGCCCATGAATGTCTTTTCCTGGTCTCATGTCTCCTTTGTTTCCTCCAATCTGTATCTCAAGAAATTCTTATTCAGTAGGTTTGGGGTGGGTCCCAGGAAAGTTTCTTTTTCGAAAGCTTCACAAATGCATGTCCCGCAATAGGAAATCTCTGCTCTGGCATATAAAGATAAGTAATTCTAACCCTAATATTAATAATATTACCATTTCTAATAATAGTTAATATATATTCAGTGCTTTCTGTATTCCAGATACTGTTCATTTGTGTTGTATTTTCTGTTCCTTTAGTCCTCACAACAACCCTTTGAGTTAAGTTCTGTTATTATCCAAATCTTTCAGAAGAGGAAACTGGGGCAGAGAGAGCTTAAGTTACTTGTCCAAGGTCACATCGTTGTAACTTGTAACATCGTTGTTAAGTGCTGGAGCTGGGATTTGAACCCAACTAATCTGGCTCCAGAAGCCATGAAGGATCTTCATCACTGCATTATACATCCTCTGGTGGAAAATGGCCATTCCCTGATTGCAAACTCCAAAGATCTATGGTGTAGTAGATGATATATGAAACAGAAATAATTATGGCAGTGCTGTAATAGAATTATATTCACAGAGGAGGAAATCGTATCCCTGCTCTAGAGAAACTAACAAAATCTTTCCAGAGCAGATGACAACTCAGCTCAGGACCAATTCACCAGCCTCAGATGAGATGTTTGCCAGAGGATAAGGACCGTAAGAAAAGGACATTCCAGGAGGACAGAACAGAACAGAAAGGCAGAGGGGAGGGAAGGCACCCATGTTCCCCACAAGGATGGCCACAAGTGGGTCACACGGGTGTATGGGAGAGTTACAGGGGTGAGGCTAGGATGGCAGGCATGAGGGATGGATGTGAAGGGAGCTTGAGTGGCCTATTTCTTCAGGTGAGAGATCTGAACCAGGGGATTTTATAAAAATCAAAGTCAGAAGAATGGAAGATAGACCTCAGGATTGGGTCTGATGAATCCTACTTGCATGGGTTATACACCCAAATGTGAGCTCTAGATCACAGTGTCAGAGGAGGCCAGGAAATGAAAAACCACTCAGTTTAAGATGAAAATTTCGTCTGGTTGTCTGTGGGGAGGAGCAGGGAGAGGGAACTATCTTTATGTTAAATTGAAACTCTGATGGTGAATACATTAGCTTTCTCATGAGGTAGGTGTTAGCTCTGTCACATGGTTTTCTAGTTTGGGCTCCCTTAGAAGTAGACCCAGAGATAAGGACTCTAAGGCAAGTGGTTTATTTGAGAGGGGCAGGAGGCACCAGAAGGGAAGGGTGAGTCATGAGACGGGGGAGGGAAGGCAGCCCATGGAGGGTGTGTTATCAAGCCGGCCTCCTCTGTGGGTGTCTGGAGCTTAATCCTTAGGGTAACTATGGATAATAATGTGAAACATACTCCTAGATTTATCCCACCTGAGGGGTGAGGGATCTGGGGTGTTGATACACCAACTTCTGTCAGTCATTAGTTGAGGGCTGCTCCCGGGCTATATTAATTCCCCACTCCTGCCCCAGCCCCCTCAGTCTACAGAGAAAGCCTTCAGGCAAAGAGATGCATGTACTTGCCCTTGGAAGTTGGTAAGTGTTCACCCAAGTGTTAGGGCCCCAGAGATATGGATGGGGCAGCAGCAGTGTCTGCTAAACACAGGTTGGCTAATCTAGGAAATGTGCCATGTTGAGAGAATAAGGTTTATGAGCAAAGATCCAATAAATATTTTTAAATGGAATATTGAAATGACATACTGTGACATAATCGTAGTCTCAAAGGTTTAACATGTCAATCATAGATAGTGATAAAAGTTCATCAAGGGCTGGCTGGCAGGGTAGTCTCTATGAGAAGGTTTATGATGATGATAAGGCCCGAGCAAAGGAGAAGGTAAGCCCTGAGAGGCAGAATGAGGCAAAAATCACTAGAATGTGGCAAACTGGCAAAGCTCTCCAGAGAGAGCTTCTGCCTGGGAGGATGTGAGAAGACCTCACAAAGGACATGGAATTTGGCTCAGTATTAAAGATGGTTAGGATTTGAAGAGGCAAAAGTGGAATCCAGGCAGAAACAAAGTCCACGTGTTAGAAGCGGGACCAAGCAGGGAGACTTCAGTTCAGTTAAAGAGAAGGATCCAATGTAAGAAATGTGGGAGGTAAAGCCAGAAAGAAAAGTCAGGGTGAGACCAGGGAGGACTCTCAAATGCCAGATTAAGGAGTTCAGACCTGTCTGGAGGGCAATCAACAATTGTCTAATGTTTCTGAGAAAAGGAGGTACTTGCGTGGAGCAGTACTGTTTGAATATTAAGCTGGTGCTTTTTTATCAGAGGAATTTGAAGATAGAGATGCTGAAGGCTAGAATGCCTTATGAAACTATTATAAAAGCTCAGGTCCTAAAGTAGAGTAGGGAGGTAGCAATAAAGTGGAAATGCAGTGAAAAGACAGATGCACAGGACTGCAAAAGAAAAATCAATAGGAAAGGGAGTTGGTATGGTGGGGGAGTTGGTGCTATGAATATGGAAGAAGAATGGCATTGCTGAAGAATAGGAAAGTTGGGAGACGGGACAAATTTAGGGGGAAACAGATGAGTTTGGAGTGATTAAGTGCTGAGTTTGAGCCTCATGTGTCAGAGGCTGGGCTAGATGCTTCGGCGACTTTAAAGATGAATCAGACACGTATACTCTGTCCACAAGATACTCTGGTCTAGTAAGCAAATTAAGACATATTCTTAAACAATTATAACACAAGGTAGATAAAGTAGGTGTGAGTAACTAGAGAGGTGCGAATGATGGAGTGCTCTGTGAATTCAGAAGAGGAAGAAATCCCTTCCAGCTGCAGGGATTTAGGGAAGGCTGCACAAAAGCATTTTAGTTTGATTCTGAAAAATAGGTAGGATTTAACAGGTCAAGAGAAGACCACTGCAGGCTGAGAAATGCCAGGAGTAGAAGTGTAATGATAAAAAAAAGTGTGAGTTTTGTTCGGAGATCCCAGTGGTTCATCTTGGAGGAGATGAAGTTGGAACACAGTCTGGAGAAGCTATAAAGGGCCTTTCAGTTTAGTTTAAAGAAATTAAATGTAAAGAAATGTAAATTTTAATTCATAGTCACTGAAGACTTTTGAACTGGGGACAAAACAGTGTCAGAGGATGGGCTGGCCAAGGGAACAGAAAGCCCAGTCAGGTGACTGAACAAGGCATGAGATAATGAGGCTTCTACCAGTATGGAGACAGTAGAAATTGGGAACAGGATCTATTTCAGGGAGATTAATGAGCAGGAGTGTTCAGCAAAGTGAGTTAGCAAGCCAGAGGGTGTCCACATGATGTGAAAAGCCTAATTCACTTTCACAGTGTACTTTTTTTTTTTTTGAATTTTGAATTTTATTTCATTTATTTTTTATACACAGGTTCTTATTAGTTGTCTATTTTATACATATTAGTGTATATATGTCAATCCCAATCTCCCAGTTCATCCCACCCCCACCCCCACCCCCCACCACTTTCCCCCCTTGGTGTCCATACGTTTGTTCTCTACATCTGTGTCTCTATTTCTGCCCTGCAAACCGGTTCATCTGTACCATTTTTCTAGGTTCCACATATATGCATTAATATATGATATTTGTTTTTCTCTTTCTGACTTACTTTACTCTGTATGACAGACTCTAGATCCATCCACGTCTCTACAAATGACCCAATTTCGTTCCTTTTTATGGCTGAGTAATATTCCATTGTAAACATGTGCCACATCTTCTTTATCCATTCGTCTGTCAGTGGGCATTTAGGTTGCTTCCATGACCTGGCTATTGTAAAGAGTGCTGCAATGAACATTGGGGTACATGTGTCTTTTTGAATTATGGTTTTCTCAGAGTATATGCACAGTAGTGGGATTGCTGGGGTGTATGGTAGTTCTATTTTCAGTTTTTTAAGGAACTTCCATACTATTCTCCATAGTGGCTGTATTAATTTACATTCCCACCAAGAGTGTGAAAGTGTTCCTTTTTCCGACACCCTCTCCAGCATTTGTTGTTTGTAGATTTTCTGATGATGCCCATTCTAAACGGTGTGAGGTGATACCTCACTGTAGTTTTGATTTGCATTTCTCTAATAATTAGTGATGTTGAGCAGCTTTTCATGTGCTTCTTGGCCATCTGTATGTCTTCTTGGAGAAATGGCTATCTAGGTCTTCTGCCCATGTTTTGATTGGGTTGTTTGTTTTTTTAATATTGAGCTGCTTGAGCTGTTTATATATTTTGGAGATTAATCCTTAGCCCATTGACTCATTTGCAAATATTTTCTCCCATTCTGAGGGTTGTCTTTTCATCTTGTTTGTAGTTTCCTTTGCTTTGCAAAAGCTTTTACGTTTCATTACGTCCCATTTGTTTATTTTTGTTTTTATTTCAATTACTCTAGGAGGTGGATCAAAAAAAATCTTGCTGTGATTTATATCAAAGAGTGTTCTTCCTATGTTTTCCTCTAAGAGTTTTATAGTGTCCAGTTTTACATTTAGGTCTCTAATCCATTTTGAGTATATTTTTGTGTATGGTGTTAGGGAGTGTTCTAATTTCATTCTTTTACATGTAGCTGTCCAGCTTTCCCAGCCCCACTTATTGAAAAGACCGTCTTTTCTCCATTGTATATCTTTGCCTCCTTTGTCATAGAGTAGTTGACCATAGGTGCATGGGTTTATCTCTGGGCTTTCTATACTGTTCCATTGATCTGTATTTCTGTTTTTTTGCCAGTACCATATTATCTTGATTAGTGTAGCTTTGTAGTAAAGTCCATAGTCAGGGAGTCTGATTCCTCCAGCTCCGTTTTTTCCCTCAAGACTGCTTTGGCTATTCAGGGTCTTTTGTGTCTCCATACAAATTTTAAGATTTTTTGTTTTAGTTCTGTAAAAAATTCCACTGGTAATTTGATAGGGATTACATTGAATCTGTAGATTGCTTTGGGTAGTATAGTCATTTTCACAATATTGATTGTGAATACTATACTTCCAATCCAAGAACATGGTATATCTCTCCATCTGTTTGTGTCATCATGATTTCTTTCATCAGTGCCTTACAGTTTTCTGAGTACAGGTCTTTTACCTCCATAGGTAGGTTTATTCCTAGGTATTTTATTCTTTTTGTTGCAATGGTGAATGAGATTATTTCCTTAATTTCATTTTCTGATCTTTTGTTGTTAGTGTATAGGAATGCAAGAGATTTCTGTGCATTAATTTTGTATCCTGCAACTTTACCAAATTCATTGATTAGCTCTAGTAGTTTTCTGGTGGCATCTTTAGGATTCTCTATGTATAGTATCATGTCATCTGCAAATAGTGACAGTTTTACTTCTTCTTTTCCAATTTGTATTCCTTTTATTTCTTTTTCTTCTCTGATTGCCATGGCTAGGACTTCCAAAGCTATGTTGAATAGTGGTGAGGGTAGACATCCTTGTCTTATTCTTGATCTTAGAGGAAATTTTTTCAGTTTTTCACCATTGAGAATGATGTTTGCTGTGGGTTTGTAGTATTTGGACTTTATTATGCTGAGATAGGTTCCCTCTATGCCCACTTTTTGGAGAGTTTTTATGATAAATGGGTGTTGAATTTTGTCAAAAGCTTTTTCTTTATCTATTGAGATGATCATATGGTTTTTATTCTTCAGTTTGTTAATATGATGTATCACATTGATTGATTTGCATGTATTGAAGAATCCTTGCATCCCTGGGATAAATCCCACTTGATCATGGTGTATGATCCTTTTAATGTGTTGCTGCATTCTGTTTGCTAGTATTTTGTTGAGGATTTTTGCATCTGTATTCATCAGTAATATTGGTCTGTAATTTTCTTTTTTGTAGTATCTTTGTCTGGTTTTGGTATCAGGGTAATGGTGACCTCAGAGATTGAGTTTGGGAGTGTTCCTTCCTCTGCAATGTTTTGGAAGAGTTTGAGAAGGACGGGTGTTAGCTCTTCTCTAAATGTTTGATAGAATTCACCTGTGAAGCCATCTAGTCCTGGACTTTTGTTTGCTGGGAGATTTTTTCTTTTTTTTTTTTTTTTAATTAATTAATTAATTTATTTATTTATGGCTGTGTTGGGTCTTCGTTTCTGTGTGAGGGCTTTCTCTAGTTGCGGCAAGCGGGGGCCACTCTTCATCGCGGTGCGCGGGCCTCTCACTGTCGCGGCCTCTCTTGTTGCGGAGCACAGGCTCCAGAACCGCAGGCTCAGCAACTGTGGCTCACGGGCCCAGCTGCTCCGCAGCATGTGGGATCTTCCCAGACCAGGGTTCGAACCCGTGTCCCCTGCATTGGCAGGCAGATTCTCAACCACTGCGCCACCAGGGAAGCCCTGCTGGAAGATTTTAAATCACAGTTTCAATTTCATTACTTGTGATTGGTCTGTTCATATTTTCTGTTTCTTCCTGGTTCAGTCTTGGAAGGTTATACCTTTCTAAGAATTTGTCCATTTCTTCCAGGTTGTCCATTTTATTGGCATACAGTTGCTTGTAGTAGTCTCTTATGATGCTTGGTATTTCTGCAGTGTCCGTTGTAAATTCTCCTTTTTCATTTCTAATTTTATTGATTTGAGTCCTCTCCCTCTTTTTCTTGATGAGTCTGGCTAAAGACTTATCAATTTTGTTTATCTTGTCAAAGAATCAGCTTTTAGTTTTATTGATCTTTGCTATTGTTTTCTTTGTTTCTATTTCATTTATTTCTGCTCTGATCTTTATGATTTCTTTCCTTCTGCTAACTTTGGGTTTTGTTTGTTCTTCTTTCTCTAGTTCCTTTAGGTGTAAGATTAGATTGTTTATCTGAGACTTTTCTTGTTTCTTGAGGTAGGATTGTATTGCTATAAACTTCCATCTTAGAACTGCTTTTGCTGCATCCCATAGGTTTTGGATCATCATGTTTTTGTTGTCATTTGTCTCTAGGTATTTTTTGATTTTGTCTTTGATTTCTTCAGTGATCTCTTGGTTATTTAGTAACGTATTGTTTAGCCTCCAATTTGTTTGTGTTTTTTAATGTTTTTTTCCCTGTAATTTATTTCTACTCTCATAGCTTTGTGGTTGGAAAAGATACCTGATGTCATTTCAATTTTCTTAAATTTACTGAGGCTTGATTTGTGACCCAAGATGTGATCTATCCTGGAGAATGTTCCATGTGCACTTGAGAAGAAAGTGTAATCTGCTGTTTTTGGATGGAATGTCCTATAAATATCAATTAAATATATCTGTTCTCTTGTGTCATTTAAAGCTTGTGTTTCCTTATTAATTTTCTGTCTGGATGATCTGTCCATTGGTGTAAGTGAGGTGTTAAAGTCCCCCACTATTATTGTGTTCCTGTCGATTTCCTCTTTTATAGCCGTTAGCAGTTGCCTTATGTATTGAGGTGCTCCTATGTTGGGTGCATATATATTTATAATTGTTATGTCTTCTTCTTGGATTGGTCCCTTGATCATTATGTAGTGTCCTTCCTTGTCTCTTGTAACATTCTTTATTTTAAAGTCTATTTTATATGATAGAGTATTGCTACTCCAGCTTTCTTTTGATTTCCATTTGCATGGAATATCTTTTTCCATCCCCTCACTTTCAGTCTGTATGTGTCCTTAGCTCTGAAGTGAGTCTCTTGTAGACAGCATATATACGGGTCTTGTTTTTGTATCCTTTCAGCCAGTCTATGTCTTTTGGATGGAGCATTTAATCCATTCATGTTTAAGGTAATTATCGATATGTATGTTACTATTACCATTTTCTTAATTGTTATGGGTTTGTTTTTGTAGGTCCTTTTCTTCTCTTGTGTTTCCCACTTAGAGAAGTTCCTTTAGCATTTGTTGTAGAGCCGGTTTGGTGGTGCTGAATTCTCTTAGCTTTTGCTTGTCTGTAAAGCTTTTGATTTCTCCATCGAATCTGAGTGAGATCCTTGCCAGGTAGAGTAATCTCGGTTGTAGGTTCTTCTTCCCTTTCATCACTTTAAGTATATCGTGCCACTCCCTTCTGGCTTGTAGAGTTTCTGCTGAGAAATCAGCTGTTAACCTTATGGGAGTTCCCTTGTATGTTATTTGTTGTTTTTCCCTTGTTGCTTTCAATAATTTTTCTTTGTCTTTCATTTTTGTCAATTTGATTACTATGTGTCTTGGCATGTTTCTCCTTGGGTTTATCCTGCGTAGGACTCTCTGTGCTTCCTGGAATTGGGTGGCTATTTCCTTCCCCATGTTAGGGAAATTTTCAACTATAATCTCTTCAAATATTTTCTCTGGTCCTTTCTCTCTCTCTTCTCCTTCTGGGACCCCTATAATGTGAATGTTGTTGCATTTAATGTTGTCCCAGAGGTCTCTTAGGCTGTCTTCATTTCTTTTCATTCTTTTTTCTTTATTCTGTTCCACAGCAGTGAGTTCCACCATTCTGTCTTCCAGGTTACTTATCCATTCATCTGACTCAGTTACTCTGCTATTGATTCCTCTAGTGTATTTTTCATTTCAGTTATTGTATTGTTCATCTCTGTTTGTTTGTTCTTTAATTCTTCTAGGTCTTTGTTAAACATTTCTTGCATCTTCTTGATCTTTGCCTCCATTCTTTTCCGAGGTCCTGGATCATCTTCACTATCATTTTTCTGAATTCTTTTTCTGGAAGGTTGCCTTTCTCCACTTCATTTAGTTGTTTTTCTGGAGTTTCTCTTGTTCCTTCATCTGGTACAAAGTCCTCTGCCTTTTCATTTTGTCTATCTTTCTGTGAATGTGCTTTTCCTTCCACAGGCTGCAGAATTGTAGTTCTTCTTGCTTCTGCTGTCTGCCCTCTGGTGGATGAGGCTATCCTCACAGTGTACTTTAGAGGCTTTAGTTTTGAGGCAAATTCAGTGGGGCTAGCCAATGTTAAACAAGTCTCATATCTCATGTTAATTAGTTTAGGTTTCCTTGCTTTCCAAAGCTTGAGTTTTCACAAACATGGCTAAGGACTCTACTGAAATGCTGCCTCATTCATAGTGGGAAGCTTTAAACAGATCCAAGAGAGCTGTTGGTTGAAGTGCCTGAAATGCATTCATCCACTATTCTATGAGTAATTTTACCAAGTGAAAGTGTTTACTGCCATGCAACAAAAGTTTGCTTCAAATGACCTTGAAGGAAGTTGGACTGCCTCCCATGTCAGCCATGAACAGATGGAAATGTGTGTGCAGACAGCAAGGGAAGAATTTAGTTTAAAAGGTCCTGAAAAATCATGTCTTCTACCAGTGTCAGAACAAGTATCAATGTAAGATTATGCTCTATGCTGGCATAAACAATATGAATCTTATCTTGTTCCTGACAAACAATGTTTTTTTATAAAAGCATGTGAATATGTGCTCTGTTTTCTCCACAAAGGTACTGAGAACTTTCATTCTAATTTTAAACATTTAAGTCAGAGAGCAAGAAATCTGAAATTTGCAATTTTAGGTAGCACTGAGTACTCCTTCCATGAATACAAATGTAAAGAAATAAAATCTCCTGACCAGGAGAATCCACAATATCACCCTCATGAGAATCCCTG